>NW_011370603.1:0-6841 GCF_000735185.1 Notothenia coriiceps
GTTTCATCTGACCATATGACATTCTCTCAATCCTCTTCTGGATCATCTAAATGCTCTCTAGCAAACTTCAGACGGGCCTGGACATGTACTGGCTTAAGCAGGGGGACACATCTGGCACTGCAGGATTTGAGTCCCTGGCGGCGTAGTGTGTTACTGATGGTAGCCTTTGTTACTTTGGTCCCAGCTCTCTGCAGGTCATTGACTAGGTCCCCTGTGTGGTTCTGGGATTTTTGCTCACCGTTCTTGTGATCATTTTGACACCCACGGGGTGAGATCTTGCGTGGAGCCCCAGATCGAGGGAGATTATCAGTGGTCTTGTATGTCTTCCATTTTCTAATAATTGCTCCCACAGTTGATTTCTTCACACCAAGCTGCTTACCTATTGCAGATTCAGTCTTCCCAGCCTGGTGCAGGTCTACAATTTTGTTTCTGGTGTCTTTGGTCTTGGCCATATGGAGTTTGGAGTGTGACTGTTTGAGGTTGTGGACAGGTGTCTTTTATACTGATAACGAGTTCAAACAGGTGCCATTAATACAGTTAACAAGTGGAGGACAGAGGAGGCTCTTAAAGAAGAAGTTACAGGTCTGTGAGAGCCAGAAATCTTGTTTGTTTGTAGGTGACCAAATACTTATTTTCCACCATAATTTGCAAATAAATTCTTTAAAAATCAGACAATGTGATTTTCTGGATTTTTTTTTCTTCTCATTTTGTCTCTCATAGTTAAGGTATACCCAGGATGAAAATTGCAGTTCTCTCTCATCTTTTTAAGTGGGAGAACTTGCACAATTGGTGGCTGACTAAATACTTTTTTGCCCCACTGTGTATATATATATATATATATTTGGCAGATTCCTTCTGTGACTTGCTGTTTAAAGGGTCAGATTCACGTCTCACAGAGAGCCTAGTAGCTTACTGCTTATTTATACCTGCTTTATCATCAGACTGACACTGTGATATGAGTGCTGAATGCTTTTAGGAAGACCAGAAGTTTTCCCCTTCTTTCATCATGCTAAGCAAAGGATGTGGGTGTCATGTGACCCTGCTGCTCTCTCCATCAGACCTTCTCTTCCCTGCTGCTGCACACCTTCTCCAGTGACTGCAAGAGGATGTCAGGGGAGATCTTTGAGCAGACCATGCCCTCTGCTGGACACTGGAGACCCAGCCTCAGGACAGGTGCTCACCTCTGACTGCTGGTGGTCTTCAGTCTATGTTTACACTCATCTCTGCAGACGATAACATTTTAGCTGCTGTAAACTCGGCTTGTAACTAAAGAATGCACACACTCTTGATTGCTTTGGCATACATCCATCTCCGTGGTTTTGTTTGAACATTCTAACATAAGAGAATGGTAAGCCACACTCTGATAGATGCAATCTACATCATCAATTAATCAAAGGACCTGGGCCGTTGAAGGTAACTAGTGCAGTGCGTGCTCAGGTTCAACTTGTGAGAGTCTGTACGTGTGCTGTAGCATTACAGAGTGCGCATCATGAGTGCAAAAGCTCCCATGAAAATGTTCTGGGCTCAATAAAGTCAAAGCCCCATTATATGTGTTTGCTCCAGCTGTAGTCAACTTTTTGGAACAGTCAGTCAGCTTGGCCAACATTATAGAGATGTCTTTCATTATAATGCGGTACTGTTTTGCCCCTGTACCGCAATGCTAAGGACAAAGGTAAACCTTGTTTAACACTCACACACAATCACTTGATATAGTGCCCTTCATGAGACCCAAGGACGCTTTACAATAGAACGAGGGGCCGTCGGGGGAACAAAAAGGAAAAACATTCACACTGCTGATCCAATTCCACACGCATGCCGAATTATTAGGAAGATGATTAAGTCTTGTCATACTCAGCACTCATGCGGTTCAGTATATCATATATAATACAGGTATAAAGCTTAAGGGCATCTGCATGTTGCTTCAGTTAGAATAAAGATGCCTGTCAGAGGGCCATCCCATTGCATCATTTCACATAACAATAACATACTTTATTTGTACAGTACTTCTTCAAAGGAATCACCCTGCTGTATAACGTGGACCTCTAAAAGAATGTTGGATTGTGTATTTCTCTGTCGCTGTGCAGGTTTTCCCAGCAGCCCCAGTGAGTATGTGACTCTGGCAGCTCAGACTGTGATTGGCCAGGTTTTAGAGGGCGTGGCTCCACTGTCCGAGGATGCCCGTGTCCAGGCTCTGAGCATCACAACCACAGCTTTCATGGAGGCCTGGATGGAGCACATCCTGAAACAGAGGATCAAATTCAGGTCTGCTTCTCACATCGCACATTGATGCCCACCACCATGTTATCCACCAAACAACAGCTTTGAGATCTGACTCCCAGACAGACCGTCTGTTTTATCTCACACCCCTCTCTCTTTGATCACTTTTATGCTTTGGAATAGAAATGACCACTTTCCACATCCATCAACACTATTACAGTAAAACAATTACAGTATATCATTTCATACTTATTACATTATACACATATGTAGCTGTTCATTGTGAATGATGACTATTATTATGTAAAGCACTTTGAGGGGTCGTAAAAATTAAGCGCGATTTATCACCAAGTGTTCAGTCTGCTGCCGTCTGGCAGGCGGTACCGCAGCATCCGGACTAAAACCACCAGACTCAGGGACAGTTTCATCCCACAGGCCATACGACTGTTAAACACCTGACCTCAGTAAAGTGCCTCCATAACCCAAAGCATTCATCTGGTTGCGTCTTAGAATTAATTTCATTTATTATCTTAATAGTTATCACTGGATCAAGCAGTATTTCATTGTATTTCACTACAATATTCAACCTTACATTCTGTCCTTTGATATTGTATTCTACTTACATGTACCTGGTCACTTTGAACATTCTCTGCATCATTTAGCTTATTGGATTGATTGATTTTCTGACATGTGTATATACTGTAGTTCATTTCATCCACATTCATTGTAGACTGAACTAGCAACATAACCTGCACTATTTTATTCAAATGTGTCGTACACTGTTTCATTTGCACTATTTTTATTTTATTATTACTTATTTTTTCTGATGTCATATATAAGATGTTGCATTGTTTAGTAGTTTTTCATTGCCATAACTACTGTAGCTACTGTGCATTTGACAATAACACCCTTGAATCTTGAATATAAATACAGTCCATTTACCATGTATGTATTCATATATGTATGTCTATATATATATGTGTATATATATATATATTAATATATACTATTAAGCCCCGCCCCTTCCCTCTCCTCCTCCTCAGTGTGCAGGGGGCTCTCCAGCTGAAGCAGGACTTTGATTCCATCAGAGAGTTGATCCAGTCTGACAGATACGGTCTGTCAGCAGAACTCCACCAGCGCCTGCTCAGCCTCCGGTACCTCCATCTGTCTTATAACTTCTAACCTGCCCTTTATCTAGCTATTCCCGACACCTCGGTGAGCTGGTATTATTTCAGATGATGTCTTTACTCCACTAGGACTAGCATTAAAGTACACTCATCTCAAAGAGAGAGAAGATGCTGGGACCATTCCTATAGTGATGTGCCAGACTGTAAGGGTACATGTGACATTTAAACAAACACACAAGTCAACTTGCAACAAGATTCAGATCAGAAGAAAGTTGCCTTAAGTGGTTATTGGCTCCTTAATATGGATGCTCTTCCTGGTCACTGGACAGGTCAGAAATTTCATATAAAGCAAAAAAAGATAGAAAATGAATTGGTGTCAGTAAATGAGTTGAGTTGGACTGTTGCCCTGCTCAGTTGGACTGTTGCCTTGCTGTCTGAAAGAGCTGAAACAATCACCCAATATACATTTCTTGACATTGTATTCTGAGAGCCATGTTGTTATTGTTGAAACACCAGGATGAGGAGCCCTCCCCTTTGTGCAGATCATATTCCAGAGCGGTCTGGGATAGCAGGTTGAGTGACCCCCCCCCCTCTGTGTGCAGGGTGTTCCAGCAGGTGGACTCAGCCGTGATGTGCCTGCTCCAGCAGCCGCAGGCCAAACCGTACCTGAGGCCCCGAGCCTGGGAGCCGTTCACTCGATGCTGTGAGTATCACAGGAAGTCATGGTTACCACTCTGGACCCAGACTCACATGTCCAGCTTTAGTAGGTTGGATTGAAGAAGCCAGAAATAGTACATCAAGACCCCCCTCCAGAGCCTTTCCCCTAAACTTCTCATTGAGAACGTAAACAACAGACTTTGCAGTAGTTGGCACTCAGCCGTGAGGCCCCGGGACCCAGTCCTGTCGAGGGCCAGACTGGCCTGGGGGCCCTTTTACGCATGTCTTCCCCTCTATCTCCCCCTTTCACATTTTGGTGGAAACTTTAATTTCCTTAAGAAAAACTGATAAATGATTCATAAACAAGTTTGTCTTTTGTTATATTAAACAAAGTAATAAAGAAAGCCCAAACACAATTGAAATCCATCTCAAATGCAGGAACAGAACCTCTTCATCCTCAGATGATGAAGAGGTTCTGACTGCATGACTGCAGTTCAGTGCTTTTTAAAGATGGATCATAACATTATTCAGGTACATTGATCTGACACATCTGGAGTACTGAACTTCATTTCCCAGAGATACTAGTTGGAGACAGACAGCTGATGGTTCTGTGAGTGGTGCCACACTAGATGGAGTGTGTGTCAGCAGGCTGTATGTGTGTCCAGGCCCGGCCAGCAGCAGAGACAGCATGGACGCAGCAGGCGGGAGCAGTATCACCAACCTGAGGAGCATGGAGGGGGAGGAGCTGACTCCGTGTGGTCCTTCAGTGGTGACCTCTGACCTCCCTCCTCTGAACCCCCCCTCCCCTGGAGAGCCCTACCTCGCCCCCAGGTAAAGTGTTTTAAAAGACCCCTATTATACTCTTTTTCAACGACATATCACAGGTCTCAGATATATACAGAACCTGTCTCTGATTGGCTGAAACACCAAACAGATCATTGCAGCATCCCATAATCCCCCAGCTGCTGCTTGAAAGAAGTCTGATCCACAAGAGTCTGACTTAACCCTACATCTCACTGCATTGTTACTTCTTAAGTTATCAAGTCTCATCTCAAGTGTAAAGACATATTCTGAGTGGAAATGAGAGCAATATACTTGGCAAGACTTCAGCTTATAGCAATGGCCCCGTTCTAGACACTTTCTCTTCTGTTCCAACTTTGTGCTCCCTGCCATTCTCCCCATGAACTGTTATTGCTCTGGTTAATCCCCCCAAGCCTTCCCCATATCTTGGTGTTTGATGCTGAGAAGTGGTCAGGGACAAAGTTGAAGCTTTGTTCAAGGTCAAGCCCCGCTGCAGTGGAAACAGGACCCATCTGATTTGTCTTAGGGCTCTGGCCCTGGAGCCACTTCTGTGGAAAGCCTGTGTGATTCGGTTTGGAGCGGGAATCATTCCTAATGTGTGTGTTAACGTAGCCTCAAAAGAAAGTGAGGTGTTAACTTATTGGTGTGTTGATTCAGACGTGTGTGTGATGTGGTGATGAACTCTCTTCCTGTTGCTCTCAGTGCCGCTCTGGGTGCTGCTCAGAGGGAGTGGCTGGAGCTGAGGATCCACAGCAGCACCCCCCGCTGGAGGCTGCCGGGACTGCACTGCCTCTGGAAGTCTGAACCCTGACCACACACACACACACACACACGCACACACACACGCACACGCACACACACACACACACACACACACACACGCTCTTTGGAATCAAAGTCGTAGTTTGATGTATTCAGTACAAACATTTTATTTTGGTTGTGAATATGTTTTGCAAATAAGAATGTGAAAACCCCCATGTATTATTTGTAATAATGTAAGGAAGATTTCATAATTTCTTTTAAAATATGTAAGATATTTGCTTTACCACTTTTCAGCAAACATATTTTTTTATTTGTGAATAAAACATTTTTTTTTCAATACTTTTGACGAAATCTTTGTATACAGAAGTTTTTCAGCTGCTTTTATAAAAGGGGGGGGAGGTTACCGTCAGCCGTCACCTGAAAAAAAAAGAAAAATCTATATTAAATATTTTGGGTATACACTCAACACTTGTACCCTATAGTATAAATGAGAATTTTTGATATATATATATATATATATGACATAGACTGGACTGCAGCACTCTGTGGGGGGGGGGGGCTAAAGACAACCAAATGGGAGCTGTCCCTTTGTGAGGAGGGGGGCTGAGACTCTTCCTTTGCTTGGGCAGGGACAGGGGACAGGTAAGACTAAGGCCATCCCTGTTCTTCATGCTGTCCCCATCTTTGAAAATGGGTTCTTCATGTTGGGTAGGAGATGAAACCCTCTGTAATGCTCTCACATGCAGAGCACACAGCACACAGTGACATGTGTTCTCTGCATTTAACCCACCCTACCAGGAGTCTAGTTCGAGGAGCAGTGGGCAGCTATTGTACAGCGCCCAGGAGATATGAGGATTCTTGGACATTCTTTGACTCCTTGTTTGTTTCTGATGACAGGACTGATATCAAATCCACATGCTGCTGATTGTTTCTTTGGCATTTAAAGTGTTTCACATATACAGCTAAGATAAAGAAGAACCAGATGTGAATCAGGGTGTCCGCGGGGTCTTAAAAAGTATTAAAAGTTGATAAATCAATTTAGCGAAAATTAAGGCTATTAAAAATTATTAAACGGATGTTCCAAGGTATTAAGAAGGTCCACAGCAACGACAACATGAAACACCCTTTAATTTACTGAAACGACATGTCGGGAAACCCCCTCAAGGCGGCCCCATGCATAGCGCGCCGTAAAATGCTGCTTCTTATTTTAAGTTTCGTTGCCTTGCTCCGCTCTGTGGGGGGGGGGGTCCCAAGGTGGGTAGACCGGCATACGCAAC
>NW_011370603.1:15332-19338 GCF_000735185.1 Notothenia coriiceps
TGAAAATGTACAGAATGATTCCTTATAATATTGCCTAACGGAAGCATATATAGTGTGAACAAAATAGGTCCGAGCACTGAGCCCTGTGGCACTCCATGGCTAACTTTGGTTTGCATGGAAGATTCATCGTTGACACGTACAAACTGAGAGCGTTCAGATAGATAGGACCTAAACCAGCCTAAAGCAGTTCCCTGTATGCCAACTAAGTGCTCTAGTCTTTGCAATAGGATATCATGGTCGATAGTATCAAATGCAGCACTGAGATCGAGCAAAACAAGAATAGAGACAAGTCCCTTGTCTGAGGCTATTAGAATGTCATTTATGACTTTAACCAGAGATGTCTCTGTGCTATGAAGTGTTCTAAAGCCAGACTGAAAATCTTCAAATAAATCATAGTTTTTTAAGTAATCACACAGCTGTTTTGCGACTGCTTTCTCAAGAATTTTTGAGAGGAACGGAAGATTAGAAATAGGTCTATAGTTGGCTAAAACCTCTGGATCGAGGTTGTGCTTTTTAAGAAGCGGTTTTATCACTGCTACTTTGAATGATTGTGGAACATAGCCTGATAATAAAGACATATTCATAATATTTAATAAAGAAGTGCTAATTCATGGAAAAACTTATTTTAACAGCTTAGTTGGAATCGGGTCTAAGATACACGTTGATGGTTTAGAAGAGAGAATCATTGAATTTAATTGTTCAAGGTTTATGGCTGAAAAGCATTCTAGTTTACTATCTAGTGTAATATTAGAACTTACGTTTCCGGGAGCTGTTGATAACACTATACTGGTCAAAGGCAAGAGGTCATGATAATGGAGTAACGGCAGTTGACCTATGAAGTGTCAGCCTCACTGCTGGGATGGTGGGGGTTCAAACCTAGGCCGACATGGTGAGGCTGAGTATGGTGGAAACGCCAAATTGTGACAGGAATTTAAGGTGTTTCTATGTAAATAAAATGTCCAGTTCCATAGTGGTCCCGTGGTACTGAAGTAATATCACATGACATTGTTAAATAAGGTTTTATATCTTGGTTCCGGCTCAAAGAACTCGCCTGATTCTCCTTCCTCCTTCTCTGGTGTGGGTCTTCAAATGTCAGCTTTGCTAAGCTTGGGAATGTTGTTCCAGTGTCTGTGCAGGACGACCTTCACTTTATGTTGAACTGAGAACATCCTGATACTGCCTCCCTAACTCCCAGAATGCCCCTCTCATTATCGCCAAGCTTAACCCCCCCTCTACATCTTTCACTCTGCAGACAGAATGCTCTCTATATGACTGACTGAACTTTGAACAGCTGCCGAATCCTTATAGAAAGTTCACAGCTGTTCCTCAATCTGAAGAGTTGGCACAAAAGAAGATGTTGAGCACGCAAAAAAAAAAATCCAGAGTCATGTTTTCCAAATCAAAGCAAATCTATTTTATAGAGTCATTTTCACATAACATGTTTCACAGGGTCAGATCCAACACAAAGACATGAAGACTGAATTCAAGGTTCAGCTTTATTGCCATTATACAACACAGGATTGCACAATGGAACAAAGTTGGAAACACATGAAAAAGGATCTTTTCGGTCATAATCATCGACCATACGAAGTCAGATACAACATTTTAAAGAGCCTAAGCGTAAAAAAGTGTTTCGAAAGCTTCATTTATTTGTGCTTTGTCAATTGAAAATCAGAAATGCTTTCATCATTCTCAATAATATATCAGATAGCTTGGACACATATCAAAAGAAGGCAACATCAGCATTATTGACGATATAAGTCTATCCAGTGGTTACTGTGACATCCACAAAGATTCATTCTGCTCAGGGTATGCAGGATCACAGCGCTCTGGGGGAAATGACACCTTGGAATAAAACCTTCCAAGAAAGGAGAGACGAGGTTTACAGCATCAGGGTTACACAGATATCAGCAGTGCGTCAGAATCAGAAAACCTTTATTCGTCCCACAGAGGGGACATTTACACTGTTACAGCAGAGGGAGTGTTTATTTGACTCTCCCCATAATTAGTTCCAAATAACTGCGTTATTTCCAGGAAAGTATGCAGAAAATGATCAGGTAATCATTAGGATGCAATTTGGATCAGACATGGAGAGTTGGGGAGGGAGAGGACCTCCGAGTTTAGAATGGAAGTCTTCTCTGAGGTGTTGGAGGCATGTAAGGTTTTTATTTTTTCCCAGTCCATTTCATTAGTTGGGATGTGGTTCTGGAAAACTTTAAAGGCCCTTTAAGGCTTCAAGTTATTGGTCCTTAAAAATGCTCTAACCATATCAATGAGGTATTCAAGCCACTTTCTTTCCCCTCCCTTTGAGATGCACAGTTTCATGTTCTAACTCTTTCTAACAGATCATTTTCTAGCTACCATCAGATGCCATAAAATCTGAACTGTTTAATGCCTTAGTTCCAAAGTGCAAGCAGTATTCCTAACAGCCCCATACAGCAAAGGGTCATGGGCTTGGATGGACCCTCAGAGCCGTTCAGGAAGTACTCCACCCGAGACCAGGACCCATTATTGGGCAGCGGTTTCACTCCCAACGTCCAGCACATCACGTTGTAGACGTCCACCGTCCGGATCGGAGCCGCTTGAACATTCCGCTTGAAGTCTGGGTGAAAGGAAGTAACCAGATTTATGTCAAATTAATATTAAATATAACAATTTACAACATTTCACTTTCCCACAAATAGACACACCGACAGGGCGGAGTCATTTCTCCAGCACAGTTCTGACCTGTTTTCTGGTCCAGTCTGCTACACTTTACTGAAGCATCTTTACAGCCTGCTTTAGGCAAGGCAAGTTAATTGATATAGCACCTGTGTAGGTGTAGCAGGAGGTCAGAAATGTATTTTGGGCCTAAACCATTCAATGCTTTATAAGGCAGCAGTATTTTGAAATCAGTTCTTTAACAAACAGGAAGCCAGTGTAAAGACTTCAGAACTAGACTGATCCACTTTGTTAGTGTTAGTGAGGAACCAGTGTAAAGACTTCAGAACTGGACTGATTCACGTTCTTAGTGTTAGTGAGGAACCAGTGTAAAGACTTCAGAACTGGACTGATCCACGTTCTTAGTGTTAGTGAGGAACCAGTGTAAAGACTTCAGAACTGGACTGATCATCTTTCTTAGTGTTAGTGAGGAACCAGTGTAAAGACTTCAGAACTGGACTGATCCACTTTCTTAGTGTTAGTGAGGAACCAGTGTAAAGACTTCAGAACTGGACTGATCCACTTTCTTAGTGTTAGTGAGGAACCAGTGTAAAGACTTCAGAACTGGACTGATCCACTTTCTTAGTGTTAGTGAGGAACCAGTGTAAAGACTTCAGAACTGGACTGATCCACTTTCTTAGTGTTAGTGAGGAACCAGTGTAAAGACTTCAGAACTGGACTGATCCACTTTCTTAGTGTTAGTGAGGAACCAGTGTAAAGACTTCAGAACTGGACTGATCCACTTTCTTAGTGTTAGTGAGGAACCAGTGTAAAGACCTCAGAACTGGACTGATCCACTTTCTTAGTGTTAGTGAGGAACCAGTGTAAAGACTTCAGAACTGGACTGATCCACTTTCTTAGTGTTAGTGAGGAACCAGTGTAAAGACCTCAGAACTGGACTGATCCACTTTCTTAGTGTTAGAGAGGAACCAGTGTAAAGACCTCAGAACTGGACTGATCCACTTTCTTAGTGTTAGTGAGGACTCGAGCAGCAGCGTTCTGAATCAGCTGAAGCTTTCTGATATATTTTTTAGTGAGACCTGTGAAGACACCATTACAGTAGTCCAGTCTACTTAATATAAAAGCATGGACAAGTCTTTCCAAATCCTGCTATGACATTAGTCTTTTAATCCTTGATATGTTCTTTAGGTGATAGTAGGCTGATTTAGTAACTGTTTTAATGTGACTTGTTGAAACTCAGGTCAGAGTCCATAACTACACCTAGATTTCTGGCTTTATCTGTTGTTTTGAACATTGCAGGCTGAAGCTCAGCGCTAACTTTTATACGTTCTGCCTTGGCTCCAAA
>NW_011370604.1:0-2928 GCF_000735185.1 Notothenia coriiceps
ATTCGCGTTGATCAAACAGTGGCCTATGCAACAGAGAGATTTTATTTTTCATCAGGATATTGGAAGAATAGGAGGGATTGAGGTCAATCACTGGCTACTTTTTTATTTTATTTTAAATGGTACACTTTATGTTGAACTATTTATTATGTTGTTGGTGCAACTGGCACTTTATGTTTAACTATTTATTACGTTGTTGGTGCAACTGGCACTTTATGTTGAACTGTTTATTGTTTTGGCCAAGGTTATTGAGAGAGTTGGACTGAAATTGATTAGATTTTTTAAATCAACTGTTGGTAAATCAACAAAGTCTGTTATGGCCTCTGAAGCAACAGAGAGATGTTTTCTAATAGTCAGGGTTTCCAATGTTCTGAATGTACTTGAAAGTATTGTGTTTTACTTAAAAAACAAAGTGTTATAGTTTACAGAAGGTCTACGGCTACCTGAATCTCTGAAATGTACTATATTCCTAAATATGCTATTGCTACACTTTATGGCAAAAATTGCACTTTTCTGTTGGTCTTGGTTAAGTACCATCTTGAAAAAAATAAACAATGTTTTGTTGCTTAAGCTTATGTATTCAGTCATTATTCAATGGTATACTAAAATCCATGTGAAAAAAATTGCTTCTCACTGTTCTCAGGTCAAATATTTATATGTGATTAAAAATGCGATTAATTGCGATTAATTAATTACAAAGCCTGTAATTAATTAGATTATTTTTTTTAATCGAGTCCCGGCCCTAATATATATATATATACAACAACGTTTTATTTTAATATAAATATTTGTGTTATATTATTTTTTTATTTTTATTGCACATTTATATTTTTTACGTTTTTAATTAATTTAATTTAATGTATTAACTTATTGCACATTTTTACTTTAACTTGTTATGTTTTTATAAATATTTGTATTATATTATATATTTTTAATGCATATTTTTTCTTTACATTTTTTCTTATATTTGACGCTTTATTGCACATTTTCCCCCTTTCTTCCAGTGTTTTTTATATATTGATTAACGGTAGATTTATTCATCGTCTGTGTCTGAACACACACACAATCTCATTATAACAACACTTCCCTGCGATGAGGCATTAATGGGTTTTCCAGGATATCCCGACGTTCCCGTTTCCCCAGAAGACGCTTATTAAAGCTGATGTTCAAAGATCTGAGAATAATTGGTGATTCAAAAACTTCCTGCTCTGAGAAATATCACTCAGACATTACGCCTTTCATAGAGAGCCCATGAGCACCAAGACAAATAAAGGGATGTGATTCTGGACGCTGTGTTGGTCCTAAAGCCATTTGCTCTGTGTTGTAGCTAAAGTGTGTAACTCGTGAATGAAATCCTCCCAGACTCTAATTAAAAAGTGTGTTTTAACCTCAGAAAATGATCTCGCTCAACCGTCAAATGTTGTGTCCTCACAGGTTTCCCGCCCGAAGTAAATTACATCTTCATTAAAATCAATCAAGTTGCAAGAAAAACAAACAAACCATTCATCTTACATTCTGTCTGGGTAACGGGAGCGCTGCGCCTGTTACTAACACGCAGATCTTCCCCGTAAAATGTTAACGAGATGCCAGAAAACTATTTCTGCTCCTCAAAAACTCTTTAATGACTCCAGAAATCTGAGTTTCAAACAGAGCGTCACACGGGAGAGACTGCTGTGTTTTCACGGAGCTCCGACGTCACGTTGTTGTTGTTGTTGTTTACCATCTTGCATACGGGCGACATGTTCTCAGAGATAATTGATATGTCTTATAAACAAGATCAGAGACACAGGGTGTTTCTCAATGTCGAGGACGCTTGCTTGGTAGCACACGTCTTCCGAGTCACTTGCTTCAGAAGCGAGGCAAGAATCCTTCCTGGCATTCTGAAAACAAAAAGTGGAACAGGCGAGCAAGTGTGCAGGTGTGCGTCACATGAGAAGCCCCCTCTTACATGGTCCGCCACAGATTTGGGGAAATTGCTCCATACTTGGAATTCTACAGAGCCCTGCGTACTTCGTAGCGAGACATTTCGAGGCTGCACATGTGTAGCGTCCACGGTCGTAAAATCCCCACAATGCTTTGCGCACGGACCAATTTCCCCAAATCTGTGGCGGAAAATGTAAGGCGGGGCTTCTCATATGACACAGACCTGCACACTTGCTCGCCTGTTCCACTCTTTGTTTTCCGAATGCCAGGAAGTATTCTTAACTCGCTTCTGAAGGAAGTGACTCGGAAGACATGTGCTACCAAGCAAGCGTACTCGACATTGAGAAACGGCCTGGGTGTTTCTCAATCTCGAGTAAGGCTGCTCCAGAGCCACTATTTCAAGCATACTACGTCATCGAGTGTCGCCGAAGGACTGTTCCAATGTCCAGCATACTTGGAATTGTACCGAGCCCCGCGTACTTCGTAGCGAGACACTTCGAGGCTGCACATGTGTAGACTCCACGGTCTTAAAATCCCCACAATGCTTTGCGCACGGACCAATTTCCCCAAATCTGTGGTGGAAAATGTAAGAGGGGGCTTCTCATGTGACGCACACCTGCACACTTGCTCGCCTGTTCCACTCTTCGTTTTCCGAATGCAAGGAAGGATTCTTGCCTCGCTTCTGAAGGAAGTGACTCGGAAGACATGTGCTACCAAGCAAGCGTCCTCGAGATTGAGAAACACCCGCTGTATCACCTCATGCTATATCTTTCTAGAAACACCCCTGAGTGCAGTCTCCATACAATAATGAGAAGGGTTTTGATATTTATATATTTTTGTAGATTTGAATGGAAATGTTAAGGTCTTCATGTAAAAATGAGAATACTTTTTTAGAGATTTTAATCCTAATAATAATGGATTTTATGTAAAGAGCGCTTTTCTAGTAACTCAAAGACACTTACACAAAGTAAATATTCATACAAACAACACGGAGAATACATAAAGCAC
>NW_011370605.1:0-2060 GCF_000735185.1 Notothenia coriiceps
TTCGCTCTTTTGCTCTATGAACCCTGTTCACACTCGCCTGTGCAGATACGGAAGTGAATCCCCCTCTAAAGCGCAAAAATACTAAGACGATAGTTTGTTGTTAGAAAAATAACCATTTTACGTCACACACACCTTTGGATTGGATAAATAAAGTTAAATCGAGTCTGGACTGAGATTCAATCTGTTTTCATTGGGCCGATATTGACTCGTTTTTCAAAGATTTTGTTTTAAAATACAGTTTTCACCCAGAAGTAGATCAATTATTGATACTTTAAAATGTAAAGATGTTTCAACAAAAATACGGAAGCCCAGAGCTGCAACAACTAAAAACTAAATAAATGTGCCATTTGTGTGCTTAATGTGTATAAACGTATATGTAAAACAAATTATCTTATGTTTCAAACTGAATAGCTGCTAAAAATTCAATAACAAACCAAATCAATAAAAAAAACGGAATTTATTATTATTTATCTACAAATCAACATGAAAAACATTATTTTAAATTGGCAGAAAAACTTAAATTGAAAATTAAATAACAAAAGTTTTTTTCATTTGAAATGTCCTGTCTTAAGCTATTTTTTGTTTTATAAAAAAAACAAACACGCGGAGCTGTTCCCCTCGGTTTTAAAAGTGTGTGCTAAACTAAGCTAATCTGCTACAAACTGAATTCATATTCAATGCAAACAAATACATTTTGGTAATAATTATTTTATCTTTCAGCGAAAAATAAAATAATATCATAATTTGGATGATTTTGTGGGCTTCCATACAAAATCAGAAATGTCAATATCAGCCGTGAAAAACAAAAATCCATCCCAGTCTTGGACTGATTGGCGAAAAGCAGCATGCAGCTCTACACTACAACACAACAGACCTTGAGGGAAACTCTACTGTAAGCCTTCATTTAAGAAAAATAAGGAAAGCTTCCCAGTATCCATTACTCAGGTTCAGGGACACGCTACAACTGCATCGGCCGAATCCCACACAAAGCAGAGATATAAACCAGCTTCCCTTCCTTCATTGTAACTTCAACCCGTCAAATGAAATCACAAAGAAATTACTCACAAGCTGCGCGGTTAAAAAAACAAAAACAAGAAAAGCCTTAAGAATATTCAGCATTGTAAAGACGAAAAGTCCTTAAGTGTCGGGGGAATGTCACAACACCAAACATAATGAACAAACGTGTCTGATTTGTGTCGATTTTTTAAAAGTGCCTTGCTGTACATTCTCTCTTCTGGACTGCATCTGCTTCCTCAGAGTTTAATGGGATTTGTTATGACAAAAGAGCCTAAAAGGAGTGTTGTCATAATATTTGTAGTGATGATGATAAGAATAATGCCCAGGAGGTTTGGGTGCTTCTGAATATCCACAAATCTCTCTAAAACTATCACATATTAAGCTAATATAGAATATCAAAATACCACTATATGTTTTTTTAGCTATATATTAGTATTCTATAACAATATTCTGGATCTGTTGTGCCTTTAAAATACATAGTTCAGTAATGTATAGGAAAAATACTGTACAAAAAGAAAAACTTATAGAATAGGTTCATATAAACATATTATCTCTTGTAACCAATATATCGTCTCTGTTGTGAATCTTTTGGTCTGCAGTAAACAAATCGATCGGGTTAACCACGGTATTGGACAACACCATCCAACTTTTTTTGTCAACATCTTTTACATTCATACAGCCATCCTTAAAGAGGGCAAACATAGAGCTTCAATGAGAGACATCTGTATTGATTTCTAAAAAATAAAATAAAACTCATATTAAATCATGCTAAATTAGGCAGAAGCGGGATTTTATTTTTTACAACTTTGCCCAAACAAATAAAAAGCTTATCGTTCTGTGAAAGAAAAATCCTGCTGTAATCTGAAAACAAGGAGGAGCTAAACGACAATGTCAATAGTAGTATTAATACTAACAATTATATAAACAGAATACAAATATATATAACCGAAAACAATCTTCCATCTGAGAGAAAATTATTCTGCTAAATATGAAGTGGAGGAATTTATTTTGAGATAACCGGATCAGATTCTGAGACACGTAGT
>NW_011370606.1:0-7439 GCF_000735185.1 Notothenia coriiceps
TCCCAGAAAAAGAGTTGTTAAATAATAGTGAAGTCACGTTGTAATAACTCATCTCTCTCGAGTTTTCTTTTTGTGCTTTGCCAAAAGCCACTGTGTCAAGTGTCCTACTTGGGTTGCAGTAGGTAGTTGTCAAATATGGCGGACCATCTCGCACATGCGCACTGCAGATAGGGCAGGGCTGCAGATCGGGTAGTGAGTGGCCATTTCTCAATCTCGAGGATACTGGCTTGGTAGTCGCATACTTCCAAGTCACTTCCTTCAGAAACGAAGCAAGTATACTTCCAAGCCACGGCTTCGGAAAACAAAGAAGAATGGAACAGGCTAACAAGTGTGCCACTCTCTCTAACGGTTTCAACATAAACTGTACCGAAAATAAATACCTCACGATGTCTATCTAATTATGAACTCGCTTTACTTTCACGGAACACATTTTTGGTGATAACAAATGCAACAAAGAAACATATTTACCAACACATGTTCTACGCCACTACATTCTTACATTTAAATGTGTGCTGCGTCGGTTCAGCCATTCTCCGCAAGGGTTTTTGAAATTGGTCCATGCGCAAAGCATTGTGGGGATTTGAAGGACGCGAAGTCTACCCATGTGCAGCCTCGAAATTACCCCCAAACCAAGGACGTGGCCTCGGTGGAATTCCAAGTATGCTGGAGATTGGAACAGTCCTTTGGCGGCACTCGATGACATAGTATCCTGAAATATTGGCTTGGAAGCCAGTTTCCTCGCGATTGAGAAACGGCCACAGAGATCAACGATCTCTTTTTCAATGGAGACCTGCAGAATTGCAGCTTGCTCTAGCTTCCCTTGGCATGGCCCTGACTAATCACAGGTTGGCAGGGGTATGACGTGAGCCTTGTCTAATTGGTCAATCCCTCAAAAAATGTTCACCAAGGGAAGCCAATTTCGGCTGGCCTCCTCTCGGAACAGTGAGTGCAATCTGCTGTTTTACCATAACATCTAGAGGGGCGTTGTTTCACTCTTTGTAAAATACTCAATGAGAATGGGGGAGAGATGCGCCGGCAGCAACACACAGCGAAGAAAGATTTCTGAAACTAAACTAAGTGTTTTTATTTATTTATTAAAATTATAACTACAATCCGAAAAAACAGGGGAAGCCTGGCTTCCCTTGGCCTCCAGGAGAAAACGCCACTGACTACAAGGTGAGTTCCTTTTTTTAATTTCCTGCTTTTTTACACATTCTCTCAAACCTTTTTTCTATTTCCGCTGCAGTAGAGTCAAGGCAGAGCCAAGTTTTTGTTGTATAACATGAGTAAAGATGACTTATATGTCCAGAAATAGAGGAGAGCACCCACGCAGGCAATGGAGATGCATTCAGGGACCGTACCAGTGTACAGTACGCCAAAGATGAGAAAGATAGATCTTTGACTTAAGTAACAGTAATATCACAGTATTTCAGATCAAGTATGCTGGTAAAATCAGGAAAGGTAAAAGTAGGCTTAATGTTAGTCTTAGTGTCATATGACTACTCAAGCATAAATGTAAATGTTAATGTAAACGTTACTGTTGCAGTTCTGTGGAGCCCAGTTTGAAATATTAACTAATGATGATTTTAATTATGGATATTTGCTGGTTATATTCTCCATTAACTGATTCATTGATTTAAAATATCAATATTATTACAAATAAATTCAAATTATTAACATTAGTAAAAGAAAACTATATCTTTCAATGTACTTTCTGTCAGTCGACAGGTTTTTTTTTTTACAACTGCAGACTACTTACTTTAGTAGTAAGGTGCTGGGTAGTTTAATGTATACGATTTTTTTTTTTATAAAGTCTAAAAATTGTAGTTTGTAAAGTAAGTAAAGGTGTCAGATAAACCTATCAGAGTAGAAGTGAATGAAAGTGGCATGAAATGAAAAAACAAGCACAACTAAATGGGTCACAAAGTACTGCAAAAGTATGTGTCCTGAAAGTACTAAATGTACTTAGCTACTGAAGTATCATGTTAAATGCAGGACTTTCACTTGTGACATAGTATTATCAGTGTATGGTGTAAGTATTTGTATTCAAGTAAAGGATATTTCAAATATAAATGTGTGTTTAGGCTAAACATAATTGGGTTAGAATTAACTAAAGCAGAGTCACTCTATCTATCTATCTATCTATCTATCTATCTATCTATCTATCTATCTATCTATCTATCTATCTATCACACACACACACACACACACACACACACACACACACACACACACACACACACACACACACACACACACACACACACACACACACACACACACACACACACACACACACACACACACACACAGCAGCAGCAGGTTCTTTCTAGCTCCCTCAGGACTGTGAGCCATTATTCACAGCTACAGTAGGTTCAATGGGACAAAGGGTCATCAGTTAGCGTGCCTGTTACCGTTCACATTATGTTGAACTGTTACCTGTTTCTACTGTTGACCTGGAGATGGCTTGAAAAGTCACAGCATTACCAAAGTTATCACAACTCATCCAGAGGGGATTATTGAGGGACTACATTTCATCACAACCCATCCAATAGTTGACACATCTCAGCCTGGAGGTGGGGTTAATTTGCCTACTATCCATAGAGTCATGCTCCTAATATGACAAAAGTAACTATTAACAATAACTTACTTTGACAGTAAAGTCAATAGGTTGTTGCCGGGCTTCAACATAAAAATTGACACATCCGACAATAAAAGATTCTAGAATCGTATCATAAAGTATCATATCATATCGCATTGTATTGTGTCGTTTCGCATCGTAACGTTTGTGTTTTTTTGGTATTCTATTGTATCATAACGCATTTTGTTACTGTATATCTAATGAATACTTTACATTACACCACTGATAGACATAGCCGGCAATCATGTCTTAAAGGATAATACATATTAAAACTATTATCCTATAAATACGTTAACATTTTAGAAATAGTATGGGACTATCATGGGCTGGATTTTAAAAGGAGGCCGGCAGATGTTGTGATGCTGGATGAGAGGGGTGTTACATAAAGCCATCCTGTCCTTCTTAATCCAGCCTCAATCCTCCATCCTCTCCTCCGCGGTGTGCTCACTTCCCAGCAGCCTTTTACATAACTTCAGACTATCAGACAGAACCATAACTGGGTATATGTTTATATTCTGACGATGAATCAAACACTGTACGGTTTTACTACATGTTTAAGGCTATACCAAAACGGTGAGACGCCAGTAGGAGGGAGGGTGGACCTCGGAGCTTTCTGCCCCGCTGCTGCGCACCACAGCCCGGCGTGTCACTGCGCACACGAGAAGAGAGAAGCCGGGCCGGAGTCTCGCTTAAAACATCCACATTTCTATCGCTACAATATCTTCATATGCCGATAACATCTATATTACATTGCGTGTACACCATACTGTATATTTTAATCCAAACTTCACTATACTAATATTCCACATAAAGACCTCCGGGTGGGATTATCAAAGGGGATACATTATAGATGTAAAGCCACATCAGGACAGCAGGAGGTGGGTCTTACCCTATGGTCTTACCTGTCAGTTGCTCCCGGTGTTTCAGAAACATCCAACAGCTCCGTCACCAACTGTTTCTCTCTGCGATTACTCCCAAATATAGTCTCGTGCGTGCGTGTGTGCGTCTGTGTGTGTGTGTGTGTGTGTGTGTGTGTGCATGATAGCAGCAGCATTGTGCCCCTCTCTCTCTCTTGCTCTCTTGCTCCCTCTCTCTTCTCTCTCTCTATCTTTCTCCCTCTCTCTCTCTCTCTCTCTCTCTCTCTCTCTCTCTCTCTCTCTCTCTCTCTCTCTCTCTCTCTCTCTCTCTCTCTCTCTCTCTCTCTCTCTCTCTCTCTCTCTCTTCGCTGTTTCAGCCCATTACCTGTGTATTTCCTTTATTATGTCATTTAAATTCAAGGAAAAAAGCTGAACATAAATATCATCAATACAAAATAAAAATCTGCATATACAAATAATATAAATTTGATGTATAGACAGTATGTGTTCAGTGTTGCAGGTAAAAATATATCATGTTTTATGCAGCTCTCTATGTGCTTTCCTAACATATTTTGAATTTTGTTGAAGTCTGTTACGTGGTTAAATATAGGATGCATTGCATTAAAGAGGCGCTATTATGCTTTGTAGGGCGTTTTCACTTTCCTGTAGAGTGTTATAAGTTACAGAGCTACAAAGACCAAAATCCCAGTACCCTCGAGAGGGAGTTTCTCTCATAGTGACATCAATATGTTACAATTGGCTTCTATTGGCTAGCAAATCAAAAAAAATTACGTTATAGGCTAAGGGGCGGTATCTCTAAGCGGTTAACCAACACACACAACAGAGCTAACCAATCAGAGCAGACTGGGCTCTGGTTTCAGGCAGAGGGTGAAAAGAGGTGCAGCAGCACAGGCAGTATGAGAAAAATAAAGAGCTTTTTGAACATTAAAGCATGGAGACATGTCACAGTAGAAGCAAAAAATACAAATATGAACCTGAAAATGAGCAGAATAGGCCGCCTATAATTTTGGGGAAATATTTAGTTCGGAGTGGCTGGAGTTTTGTGCATTCTTTCAGATAGTGCACCTCTGTTTTCCACTTTGTATTTCTTGCACAGCTGGCAGAAGCGCCCCACTTTGGGGAGACATGATTTTTGTATTAGTCTGGATCATCCATTTGCAACAGTATGGGTGGGGGTGGGGGGATTTAAACATGACATTTCAACATTAATCTACTGTAATGCCACTTTTTAAGTTACACTCATGTGCTGTTTTGCAATCTGCCTTTAAACTAGTCTTACATTCACCGTGAAGATTTTCTTTTTTTATCCGACGTTTTGAATTATTCTTGTATTTGTTCTATATGTTACAGTTGTTGTTATTTGTTGCATTCTTTAGTAAGTTTTTTGTTCTCAGGTCTCTTGGAAAACACATCTCATTCTTATTAAGAAATGCAATTATAAAAGGAATATTCATTGCAACATATCTGTAATTCCAATAAGTTATATTGTGCTATCAGTCATTTTTAGTCTGCAATACTATCAACTCTATAATTTGCTGTTGAATTTTATTATCACAGTTATCATTTTTTGTTTTTCTTGCCTAGATACTAAATAAATGTTACATTTGAAACCGCTTTTCGTTATTGAAAAGTAATAAAATGACTAAATAACACAGAAAAACAACTAAAACACCAAATAAACAGTTCGGCTTGTTGAGACATCCACTTTCTATTCAATTCATAGAAGGAGGTTGTACAAAATATGTATGTTTCTCAAAAATAGGCAGAAAAAAACTAAAAACAACCACAAATAGACAAAAGAGATTAAAAGCGACAAAACATTAAGCAAATACAAAGATGCAAAATGGCCAATGAGACTACGGGCCTCCACATAGAGACTAGTAAGGACCACAAAAAGACTTAAAGACATATCAAAAATAATGAAAATAGACTCAAAATAACTTGCAAAAAGTGATATAAAGATGACCATTGTATGATATTTCCATCCCTCCCCTTCTGTTCATGACAGCGCAGAGCTTCAGGCAGTAGAGCTCAGAGTGACTTTCAGATAAAGAGCTTATTCATGTTTCTGATGATGGCCTTAATTTGACTGGAGAGCAGCTGCATTCACAGCAGCAGGTCAGAGAGGAACCTTCATTCATCCAACACACTGCTGCAGGTGATGGCACTCAGGGATTGTTGCCCCCTACAATGTCATATTTGCCGAAAATGTAATAAAATGTACTCTTAAGATACAATAACATTGGGTTGGATACGGTTAGATTGACTGTATTGATGCAAATGTGTCATAGCGTTAGGGTTGCTCTATAGTGTATTCAATGTCGATCGTTTTATAGTGTACACATATATTCTCTTCATAGTGTTAATACGTTAGTTTGTTTATATCGGTCTATACTTACTTATGTTACATTATACTGCACTTTAATGCTTTTTTTTAAACTTCCCGTCAGATGCTAACTGCGTTTTTGTTGTTGAAATGGTTAAAAATAAAAGAGAGAAAAAAAAACTATGCTGTGAATTCTCTGGGGTGGGGGTGTTGTAATGGATTATTGCTTTTAATCAACCAATTGACTTAGATACATGGTTTAGCTCCACTTGGGCTCCACCTAGTGGCCATAATGAGTTGCTGCATATGTCAGTGTCATGCTCTGCACTTTGGCATAATCATAATATTTCATTGATGAATAATATATAATGTTAAATCCAATGCATCTAACATTATTACATTATTAAAAGACAAACATGTAGAACACAAAATATATACACTAGACTATGGATATTAGACTTCTCTGTTTCATTTATTCTACTCTGTATAATTGTTCTGTAGTTATTGTAGCTAAAACGGCGATTTCTGAGAGATTTTAAATCTCAGATCTGCTCAACTCAACCTGTAACACAGGTCTCAGTGAGTCACGCGCCTCAACCCTGCATTACAATAGGCAGGAACACTCTGCTGATTGCGCGAAGTGCAAACAGCGTGAGTTAGTAAACCCTCAGCTAAAAATCATTTAAATAGCGCATTTAAAATCTGAATAACTCAGTGTGCATCCAGACCCGGTGAGGACACTATCTATACTGACTCAGCAATCACTGTAAGTTATATTCTTGTTTAAATAGACTTCTCTGTTTCATTTATTCTACTCTGTATAATTGTTCTGTAGTTATTGTAGCTAAAACGGCGATTTCTGAGAGATTTTAAATCTCAGATCTGCTCAACTCAACCTGTAACACAGGTCTCAGTGGGTCACGCGCTTCAATCCTGCATTACAATAGGCAGGAACACTCTGCTGATTGCGCGAAGTGCAAACAGCGTGAGTTAGTAAACCCCCTCAGCCAAAAATCATTTAAATAGCGCATTTAAAATCTGAATAACTCAGTGTGCATCTTGACCCGGTGAGGACACTACCTACTGACTCAGCAATCACTGTAAGTTATATTCTTGTTTAAATAGACTTCTCTGTTTCATTTATTCTACTCTGTATAATTGTATAGTTATTGTAGCTAAAACAGCGATTTCTGAGAGATTTTAAATCTCAGATCTGCTCAACTCAACCTGTAACACAGGTCTCAGTGGGTCACGCGCCTCAACCCTGCATTACAGGAACACTCTTCTTCTTCTTCTTCTTCTTCTTCTTCTTCTTCTTCTTCTTTAATGGCGAATCGCTTCCACTTGGAGCATATATCGCCACCTACTGTTGAGTTATTAAATGTTCATATTAAATCCTTGTCCTCAGACCAGTGCTTTTGAGGAATTTGAAGATCAGCTTGTTTGCTTCATTTCTTGATTTGCTTTCATATATTGCCTTGAAATCCATGTCCTTGATGTTGAGTTGTTCCAGTGCAGTTTTCAGAATGAATCTTTGTCTGTTATAATCCGGGCAGCTAAATAATACATGATGTATTGTCTCTGGTTGTTGGCA
>NW_011370607.1:0-2285 GCF_000735185.1 Notothenia coriiceps
GTGTGTGTGTGTGTGTGTGTGTGTGTGTGTGTGGGTGTGTGTGAGAGAGAGACTGTACCACCAGTGAGAAATATGAGTACTGTGAGATGGCAGAGATACAGATAAAGCTTCTCATGTTCTGCACGAGACAGCATAGTGGAGAATATTCAATTTCGTCTTATCAGATATGTTTCCATTGATGCGAGTGTGTGTATGTGTGTGCGTGTGTATGTGTGTGTGTGTGTGTGTGTGTGTGTGTGTGTGTAGGTGTGTGTGTAGGTGTGTGTGCAGGTGTGTGTGTAGGTGTGTGTGCAGGTGTGTGTGTAGGTGTGTGTAGGTGTGTGTGTGTAGGTGTGTGTGTGCAGGTGTGTGTGCAGGTGTGTGTGTAGGTGTGTGTGCAGGTGTGTGTGTGTGTGTAGGTGTGTGTGTGCAGGTGTGTGTGCAGGTGTGTGTGTAGGTGTGTGTGTAGGTGTGTGTGCAGGTGTGTGTGTAGGTGTGTGATCTGATTCTGATGTGAAGTGGGTTAATGGAGCGTCTCTCTAGGCTATCAGGAAAGGTTTAATCAGTGTGGTGAGCAAGTGGAGCGTCACTTCCTGAAATCCTGCAGACTGCACCACGTCATCAAATGAAGAATATGAAGCTTCAGGTGAGTCACTGTTCCTCTGCAGGTAACAAGAGATCCCGGCTGGGAGAAGCACTTCTTATTTTGTCGTGTTTTCACTGGTTTGTTTGCTCAGTGTGAAAAAACAACCTGGAGTGTTTCCATGTAACTTGGTGAAGCATGAAGAACAAGCTTATTATTTTAAAAACTGCTGCACGATTTATAAAACTCTAACTGCAATTATGAACTGACACATCTGAACAAATATCGTCCATATTGCGGTTTCCACTGTGTTGCCGTTTTTAATTCATTTGACCTATGCTAACATTTAAATATTGGGCATTTGGAGCAGACTTTTAAAGGTGGGGTAGGTAGTTCACTTCAGAAACACTTGTTGTTATATTCCATGGAGTGCTCTCAACGTCCCGATAGCAATGAATATCTTGAGTGCTTTGACAACTAATCCATAAAACATCTCATCTGTGGAAGCCGTAGTACGACCAATCATCTGAGCCGGCTAAAGTAACTGGATGGCCTACCTGCCTGTCAGCCTTCCATCTGTGCACAAACTGATCTCTGCCCTCATTGGTCATGTGCGCGTTCGTGTGTGTTGGAGGAGGGGCTCTGTGAGGAAGTCTGAAGGAAGGGGCAGATTTTTCAGGATGTGTATTTTCAAGTTCGAGCGCACTCGAGCTGGTTTCTTCATTCTTACCTGTCAGTATTTAAATATGGAAATGATTTCTTTAGAAACTGAATATTTGGGGGTTTTTTAGGCTGTTGCAGGAATTGGATTTTGCAATTTCTAGATATGGATTACACAACACACACACACACACACACACACACACACACACACACACACACACAGCAGTGTTTCAGCAGAAGCCGTTAACTTCCTGTCAGTCGACTGATAATCATCAGACAGGAAGTTAACTGCTGACGAAGCAGAAAGACAAAGAAGACAAACTCCTCTGCACATTCTCAAAGTCTACGTTCAATTTAAAGAAGAGGAAGAGGAGGAGGAGGAAGAGGACGCGAAGCGTCGGGCCGAACCACGCCCCTTAGCTGTGATATAATGAGCATATACCACGGCCTGAAGTGAGCTATTGCTTTTATAAAACGGTTACCAAGTGTGGCAATATGAAAGAAAAATACACACTCTAATTTAAATAGTTTTTATTAGTAAATAATGATGTTCAAAATAAAATAGTCCCTCCTTTGCCTTCTGCACAAAACATAGTGCGAGGTGGTTGCTATGCAACAACACTAACAGCTAGCGAACATATTAGACAGAGAGCGTTGATCCATTATTTGGCTGTTTATTTACATTAATGTGTATGTTGCTGTTTATTGTGCATCCACTGAAAAACTGTCCAGCATCAGTAGCATGGCTTACGTGGTCACTTGTATAGGTTGAGGTTGTTCGAGGCTGTTGCTTGGCGTGGCGAGAATATTGCTCCACTTTCTCCGGTCCCAGAGATTGGGCTTCCAGTAGCTCTGGAGAGAGCTTTCGCACCTGTGGCCACTAACGGTCATAATTTCACTGCTTTGTTTCAAGACCCGCATCAGAAAGCTTTTGAATGGTGCTACTTTTCCAGTTGGTCTACCTGCTCTTCACGTAGCTCTGCATGTCGTAGTTTAGGTGCTTTTTTTTTCTGTTATAGGCACTGCTCAATCCACTCCTCCATACTAAGACCCCCCCGGA
>NW_011370608.1:0-2950 GCF_000735185.1 Notothenia coriiceps
TATGTGTGGGCTGGACCTATATTTTACAGGAAAGGAGTGAGCAGAGGGTCGAATTGTCGATTCTTGTTCTGTGACTATCTTCCTCACCGTCTCAGACTTTCAGTTGCGCGTGCTACTAAAGAGACGCGCTACCATGGAAACCAAACAATGGTGTAGCTGTATTAAAGTCCGAGTGGAAACAGTCCTGAGTAAAACTGATTTTGTCAGAAATCGGGAGAAATGCGGGAGAAATATGACCCCGGGAGGAAACCGGGAGAGGGCAATGAAATCGGGAGTCTCCCGCGAAAATCTGGAGGGTTGGCAAGTATGACACACACACACACACACACACACACACAGAGAACAATTTGACGCATTTCCCGCTCTTATGTGCCCATCCCCCCACATGGATCACACCTGGCACACCAATACATGTTCAGTGTCTGTTCTTTGTATATTTACTTCAGTTTTTCATGTATACCAGTAGTCTGATACAATATGTAGAGTTTGAAAGGGTGTTAAATGAAATTTGGTGATGATTAATGGTTTTTGTGTTAATGTAATAGCAGTTAAAACAGGACCGGTCAGTTTTGACCGCGAACACCAAAGTAAGGGGGGGGGACACGAAGAAAATAGGAGGGTTGTGTCTCAATCCTTTGGTCAGACAACCTTACTTTGGTTATAAGCTGTGTTTCTACACGTCATATCTTATTTTTATCTTAATTTAGTTTAAATACAAATGTTGAAACCAGTGAGACGTGAACATAAATGTGGTTCTGGAGTAATGTGTTAATGTGGTTTAACACTGAAGTGTATTTAACTCTAAGCAGACTGCAGTGTGAGTTTCCCTGTGACAGCTCTCTCTATGACTGACTGAACGTTGACGACATGTCAGATTATCTACGCAGGGAAACCACTTTGATCTACATCTTGTTTCACAAAATGATAGATTCTTTAACATAATGACTGTTTTCACTTTAAGTGACACACAGCTGGAAGCCTTTGACTGGTTCACATTAACACAGATTGGCCATTAAAGACTAATAAAGACGATTTGACATGAAAAACTACGGTCAGCTGTGCCAGTAGTCAAAACCCCTCAGTAATAATTATTCTTCCAGTTGGTCAAAATCCCTGCTGTAGTATCCTCAATAACCTTTCTTAATAAATACATCTGCGTCTCAATCTTTTCATCAGACAATCTTACTTTGGTTATAAGCTGTCTTTCTACATGTTACATAATTATTTTCTTCATGCTCTTTTGGTTGAAATACAACTACTCCTCCAAAAACGATGGTCAGCTGTGCCAGTAGTCAAAACCCTTCAATACATCTATGTTCATTTGAAACAAACAAAAACACAATCAGCTGCAAGTGACTACTTTAGTCATCTAATTATGTATTGCTTTATCATGCATGAGCTTTGAGCTGTTGATCTGGTGAATATAATAATAATCATGCAAGGCAGGGGTGACACATTAAGGGTAGAGCCCCCTCCCCTGCAGTGATTGACTGCACGGACCCCACCTCCTCTGCAGAGCAGCTTCTTCAGCACTTTTAAAAGCTGCAGCGCACCAGCCTGGCCCTGACAGGCTCAAAGGAAGGTGCTTAAAGCTGCTCCACCCCGCTAAGAGGGCTTTTCACCGAGCTGTTAACAGACTTCTGGATTCTGGCTGTGCTCCAGAGGAAGGCACGCACTGTGATCCCACTCCCTAGAAAGATACATGTTAAGTACCTGAATGAAAACAGGCCATGACATCGGTGCTGAGGTGAAAGATGCAGAGAGCAGTGAGGGTCCACCTCTGCATCGTGGTGGCAGAGGGACTGGTTCCACTGATTGCCTACAAGACAACACTCGGAGCAGAGGCTGACCCTTTTAAATGCCATTTACAGACCACTGGACACCACTCTACTGCTTTCAATACAAACACCGCCTAATGGGGCTCCAGGTCCCCCTAATACTGAGGCAACAAACAGTGCTTGTAAAGGGTTTTGAATCCAATAAGTTTAAAGGGGCCCTGTTATGCTTTTATGGTTTTCCCTTTCCTGTAGTGTGTTACATTTACATACAGTTTAGTGCATCTCAATGGTCTGCAAAGGCTCAAATCCCAGCCCGAAATGCCTCGATAGACTCTTTTGTTTATTACTGTTACATAAGTATAGGCAGTAGAGGCACAACATACATTACATTACATGTTACTTGTTAGACACTTTTATCCAAAGCAACTTACATACTCAATACTGTGGACAATCCCCACTGGAGCAATTTGGGGTGAAGTGTTTATCCGCTAGTGACTTATCCGACCGGCCCACTTCGGTACCGGCCCATCGGGATTCGTCCCGAACGTCCCGATGGGCAGTCCGCCACTGCTAATTGACCACAATGGGATTACTATCTTAATGTCAGTGCAGGGTGCAGAGAAGGTTTCCTTATTCAAGGGTGCGATGTAGTGATTTAACCTTTGACTTGTATTCCAGTCCTCCCTGTGGATCTGTGTTTTATTCAAGGTTCTTTGTTTTGTCTGTAGTTGTTGTTGATCATTTCTCTCACACATATAAGCCCCCGCTGACTTTATGTGTCACTTGTGGACCTTCTGCTAATCTGAGGTCTGTCACTGGGAGGAATGGTCAGGGATGGGCTTAGCTTGGCAATGTTTCAGGGATTTGAAAAGACACACACAAACACAAAAACATCCAGTCCCAAGAGAGCCGGGCGTCTGTTCAACCAGATGCGAGCCATCAGCATGGAAACGCACACTCACATGCACACTCACATGCACACTCACATGCACACTCACAATGAGACATATTCACAATTATTGCATTTACTGTAGTTATATATCATGCTCTTGTGTGCATGAATACATAATCACACACACACACACACACACACACACACACACACACACACACACACACACACACACACACACACACACACACACACACACACACACACACACACACACACA
>NW_011370609.1:0-1648 GCF_000735185.1 Notothenia coriiceps
ACTTAAAACGTTTGTCTAGATCAATTAATTCAAATTTGTATCTTGCAACCATGCATTTAATTAAGTGGTGGTAAAAGGTCCCCTGCATGACTTGTTAGAGTGCAGACAGGTATTTTCTGTGTTAGAGTTTTACTCCCTACAGGGTGTACTTTGAGCGTGTGACTCTGCAGACCGTTTACATGCAGAAAAACCTTCATAACACACAAGGGGACGGGTAATAACCAGAAAAGCATGACATGGGACCTTTAATGTGTCAAACATGCTGAGAAATAACAATGGGGATCCATGAGAGCGATCTGGTTGAATGGAAAAGTAAAGTACTTCTTCATCTGCTGTGACTATATACACCTTTTAGGATAATGTTGCTACTGCCCAATTGTTTTTGTTTTTATTTTTTATTTCATTTAATGTCTTTTATTTGTATAATATATTTCAATTTTATTTAATTTTTGTAAGGATATCCTGTCGTTTCTTTGCCTATGTTTTTCAAATGATTTGTTTTATTTATATTTGTTGTTGTTGTTGTAAGTATGTCTCAGGTATGTCATGTCTTGTTGTTTAAAAGAATGACAATTAATAAACATATTGTTTGAAAAAATAAAATAAAGTTGCATGTTCCTTTTGATGATGCCACCAACCGTCAATCAGAAGCTTTTCATAATTTTCTTGATGATTTTGATTTGTTAATATTGTTCTGTGCTTTAGCTTTGCCTGCTGGGCAAAAGCTGTGTAGCTGAACTGATTGTCTGCTGTACTTTTCCATAAAACACTGACAGCACTGATGAGTCAGGACTTGCTCACACTGATGCAACTCTCTCCAGTAAGGGACGTGACTTCAGGATTTTCTTAATGGTGGAACTCATAACTTAAAAAGAGAGATCAAGTCGTCTAGCAGCGGCACACCACATGGCTTACTCTCTCTTTATTCTAGTATTATTAATCAACCCATGTGAAAATATAAATATGAATATCTTATGTATGAAAATATATATAATACTGTATTTAGCGTATAGCACTGGTCTCGAACGTGGTGGTCCAAACCCACTAGGGGTCGGCAAAGCCTCAGGGGGCATCATGATTTTAAAAGTTGTCGTAAAATAAATTACAGTTGACCTTTCATTTAATTCTGTGAATAAAACAAAATCAAAGTGTTTTTTTTTAAAGTTTGGATTTGTATCAGATATCTCACATGATCAGCCTCTCTCTGAACAGAACTGCATTAGAAACATGCAGAGAAAACCCTCCATCAGTCCGGGAGAAGAGCGCAGGGAATTTTCTGACAAAGGCCCATACATTTGAATAATGATTAAAGACAGAACATTACAAAACAAACTGAATTTTCCTCCCTAAAAAAGAAAGTCAAACTGATCTCTGATGCAATATTTACAGGAAATAATCTTCCCTAAATTCTTTCAAATTGCTTGTTTTGCACACATCTTCTGTTATTACTGTTTGGGAGGCATGTGGCGCAGTGGATAGAGCCTTGGTGTTTGAATTAGGGGGTCGAAGGTTCAAACCCCACTGCAGTCAGCATGTCGTTGTGTCCCTGAGACTCTTCACCCCAAATTGCTCCTGTGGGGATTGCCCACAGTATTGAGTATGTAAGTTGCTTTGGATAAAAGCGTCTAACAAGTAACATGTAATGTTT
>NW_011370610.1:0-3091 GCF_000735185.1 Notothenia coriiceps
TAACGATCCGAATAATCGATTAATCGTTTCATTAATCGATAGATTAATCGATTATCAAATTAGTCGTTTGTTGCAGCCCTATCCCACATCGAGTTCGCTAACGTTACTAGCTTAAACAAACGTAACATGCAACGTTAGCCTAATCCAAAATGCTCTACTACGGCTTACCTTTCATATGGCTCGTCAGCGCAGACTCTCCCATCGCGAATAATTTAAATTCTTTGTGGCAAACTGTGCAGAAGGCGAATCGTTGGGTTGATCCTCGTTTTAGCCACAGCTTGTATTTCTTTTCGGATAGCCAACGCTCGTTAAAACAGCAACCTCCTGGCATACTGTCATTCTCTCATTAGAATGCCCAGGTCACACAAAATAAAACACTTGCAGGTCGCGCGCATAGCGCGGGAAGGCCGGAGCGGAGCTGTTTTATGTAGAAGCGAAGCAACTAAGCTCGCTCCGAGTTCTTTATTTTCCTTTAATCTAAAAAGCGAACTATTCAGTCAGACAGCAAATTATTGTAAAAGTAAAGCATTTACAATTTCAAGCACTTTATCTCAAATCCAAGCACCATTCCCAAAATTCAAGCACTTTTCAAGTCATGAAAACACCTCGTAAAAATTCAAGCATTTTCAAGGATTTCAAGCACCCGTACGAACCCTGGAGTATACATCACCTGTCCTGACTTTGTGGTCATGTTTACACCGTGTTTGGTTTAATATCATATTAGCCAGTCTACTTTATCAACAGGAATTAGGACGCATTTTCTGCAAACAATGACTCCCTCTTGTGGACACTTAGGAAATCTGCAAAATAGATCCGATAATTTCCTTAAAATGGGTCATTATTACATTTCTGAATCCTGTCTGCAGCATTCTTTTTTTTTTATATCTTAAATTGTTATTAGCAAAAGCAGTGACACTGATTCATCTTTAGTAAACATTTAGTAAGATAAGATTTCAGGCCTGGAGTCAGTCTGAAGAGGTACAGCTGTGTTTAGCTGACGCTGTCCAACCAATCCACATCCCTCCTGCAGGTGACTTTGACCAAAAGCCCTACGTGTCCGGAGATGCTGACTGCTTCACCACCCAGCTGAGCGGGGACGAGGACTATGTGCTGCTGGCGTGCGATGGCTTTTTTGATGCAGTCCAACCTTCAGAAGTCCCACAACTGGTCCTAGATGCACTCAGGCAGTCTGATGACCCCGAGGGCAGGTGGGACGCTCCGCTGGATCCATCTGAGGAGACTGTGGGGGTGAGAGTGGCTCAGCAGCTGGTAGCCCATGCCAAGGCGGCGGGCTCATGTGACAACATCACCGTGATGCTGGTGTTCCTGCACCCACCAGAGCAGCTGCTGGGTCAGAGCTCCACCATGGGACCGGCACAGGATGCACCGCATCAGTGAAGAAGGTCTGCTGCTCACACACCACTGGGCCAAGCACCACTGGGCAAATGCTGAGTAAGGCAGTAGCCTTACTCAGCATTTCTCTGACCTTCTTCCTCCACAGTATCTGTCCCAGATCTTGCAGACTGGCAGAGCTTATTAACACAGCAGGGTGGAGTCACTATTTGCCCTGCTTTAACAAGATCCTTTGAATAAATATGCATTGAATGACGCAGGGCAAGATCAATTTGGGGTCCAAAGGCAAAAGTGATCTAAGGGCCTCTTCTGAGTATCCTGCAGCCAACCATCCAGCCCAGGCTAGGTCTCAATCAGTGGAGGATGAGAGGAATAAAGTCCAAAAATCGAGATATAGTCAAACTTACAGTATATGTGCAAATGACTATTCTCCACAGTGCTCCACATTTCTACTTTAAATGTGTCATATCAACTTTAGTCAAAACTCTTCGTCTTTATACTAAATTGACATACGTTATGAAGTTAATATTCAAATGTTTTCTCAATATTTAAACTATTTTCTTAACATGTCTGTTACATTCTACTAATGCAAAAAAAAGGAGACGCTATCTCCCCCCTCCCGTTGGTTTCACTTACTGTAGGCCTGGCCCTCATAGCCCTTCATAAGTGTGTGAGCTATTATGTTCAGAAAAAGGTCAGCTTAAAGCACAGAAATGCACATGATTCAGATGTGTATGAATTTGTTTTGGTCTTCATTCTCTGTATTACTGTTATTGGTCAATATCAAATGTTCTCTATGCATTAACCATATTTAATTTTAAAATTAAATGTAGCTTTTGGGTCGCAAACAATCTTCGAGCTCATGTTTCGAAAAGGTTCAGTATTTCAGGCTCTGCAGTGGGATAGGATTCACACTGACATTATTTCAAGTGTCTTCAACACTTTCAGCTGCAGCAAATACTTTCATTGGTCCATGCAGGATAGTGAATCCAGATGGAAGTTGTACTCTTCAGCACTATAAAGGAAAACAACTTGTATTATTCAGTAGATTTTGTAACTGGCCCCATGCTGTGATTTTTTTGGAATAGTTACCAATGGTTTGTTTTGAATCAAAGTGACATATAGAACTCAATACATGCTGAGGTAAAGGAGTATAATTTAGTCGATCACACCCTTCCGACTCCTTTTGTTTTTACACATGTTTAACTGTTCTTATGTCTTATTGAAAACATTAATATAGATATTTCTGCTGTTACGATTTGAGTTGTAATATTGTGTATTTCTAACAAGATGATGAGCATTTTACATACTATTTACTATCAACAGCTTCATTAAAATGTATGAAAAAAACCAAGGAATGTGTATGTTAATACTGTTATTAAATCATGCATCAGTATTTTGTTCTTCTTCTTTTTTTTCATAAATTAACTTTTAAACTGCTAAAAACTACAAAATATTCAATCATTTTCAGGATTTTAACCCTTTAAATGCCGGTTTGATTATTTGAATGACATCATTTATTAATAATACACAAATTACATATTTTTAATATAATTATTAGTAGGGGGGTGGGGGTGGTTATTAGAGTCTTGGATATGTCAAAGATTAACAAAATTGATATGATTGCATTATTTTTTTGCGTGGTGTCAAAAATGCCTCATTGATTTCCATTCAAACCACATGTTTTGATCTCACTGCCATTGCAGTATAAAACCATGCATTTTGTAATGTCAGCATT
>NW_011370611.1:0-1054 GCF_000735185.1 Notothenia coriiceps
CATAGGATTTTGGAAAATAGCTCGAAATAAGGTCTGTGGTTGACACACATTGAAGAGACAGATCATGTTTTGTTCAGCCGGATAATCTCCACATGTCTACCCTACTTTTATAATTTTCTAATCATAAATCTAATCGATATATTTATGATCGATAGATATATGATTAGAAACTCTATAGAAGCCCACACAAATGTTAAAAATAAAATAAATTGAGACAGAATATTAAGTTGTGTTCATATTGCCCAGCTCTAGGTTTCATTCATTTAATCCCCTTGGTGTTCCTTCCTTCAAAATCATGAGCATCCTGGTTGTTTCTTTTTTTTTAATCATACAAATGTCCACTAATTGCAACCTTTTTTCTCTCTTAACATCATTGGAGTGTCTGTAAGATGAATCATCTAAACATAGACACGTGACGTAACCATAATTGATCTGTTCATAAATGTTATATGATGTTATTAAGCAACAGGGACTAATCTCAGAAAGAAAAGAAGAGTGCCCGGAGATTGAACTTTGAACGTTTCAACTTCATTTTGTGTTTAAAGATAACACGTTTGAACCACATGCCGCAAACCTACTATGATTACTATCTAACTGGAGAAATTGGAGGTTTAAAGACACGTGCATCCAGTTTTATCCTGGCTGCGAACTTGCATCCAAACCACTTTATATTGCCAAACAAAATCACACAGTTCAGAATGTTCTGAAATAGGAAAGAAAATGTTAATTATTGTTCACTTGTTTAGACACTAAACTTTGGCTTGGCTAAAGTATTTTCACTACACTACTGTGTATCTATGGTAGTCTCACAGAATATTGTCAGCTTTCTACTGAGTTATAGACCAGACTAAAATAGACTCCAAAAGTAATTTTTTACCTCAGAGTTTGGGTAAAAATGGTTAAAATAGAGTCAAAACATAATATATAGAGTTGAATTGGGTTTACTCAAAGTTATATGAACATTTTCAGAAACACTTAAGGTCACATTATTTATATTATCTATATTACAATGTACAATAGCTGCCCACTGCTCCTAGTACTAGACTCCTGGTAC
>NW_011370612.1:0-1158 GCF_000735185.1 Notothenia coriiceps
ACTCTTTCTCTTTCTCTCTCTCTCACACACACACACACACACACACACACACACACACACACACACACACACACACACACACACACACACACATGAGAGAGAGACACACACACACACACACACACACACACACACACACACACACACACACACACACACACACACACACACACACACACACACACACACACACACACACACACACAAGCACACAGACGTTCCTGAAACTTGTACGTTTCATGCATTCAAAATTATAATTAAAAAGGTTTGCCAAATTTTGCCTCAGCCAAGATGGTGCCCAAGGCCAGGTTGATTCATAAAAAGCTTAACTTGATTCATTATAAAAACTGCAGCAGTTGGAGATGAGGTCAGGAGGGGATATCTGAGATTGGAGGTGGTCCAAATTATCCTCCTGCAAAAACTTGAGTTTGAGCTTAAACCAAAAGCACAGAAGGTCAAATGCAATGTTTCCAAGAATAAATTATATTACCCACTTATTAATTAAATAAAATGTAAGAAAAGCAAGTAAAAAAAAACTGAAAATCCAAATGTTTTTTACTGGAGATTTTCTAATAACATTGCAAATAAGTCAAATCTGATTTAATTTTTTTATTTCATTCGTTTATTTGGCGGGGACGTTGCACATTAATGAACACTTAAAACATGAAATATGCCTCATTTAGCTTTGAGCTACTTTCCATCCGCTGTTTTCCGTGTGCTTTAATACATGAAACATTACAGACTGCATCCATGAACTGATGACAGGGAATACACTAGCAGCCTCACCAGTAACATATCTAAATCCCAGTGCAGAGCTTGTAGGACTTTGAGGGGTTTTCGAGGGATTTAAAAAATAATCCAGTTTCAGAAAATGCAATTATTGCAGAAATGTTGGTGCTCATTGTATACTTCAATATCTCTGTTGTTATACATTGACGTATAAGGGGGGTTTCAAACTCAATTTCATCGCGGGCCACATAGGAATTATGGTTGCACTCAAAGGGCCGGTTGTAACTTTAAGACTATATACAAATACATATATAAATATATAAAATAATGTATTATATTATATTATTTCCTCTGCAATGTATTATTATGGGATAGGGTAATCACTTCATTATGAACTACGTCTGAAAGCAGAGATCTAGGGCAAATAAG
>NW_011370613.1:0-7826 GCF_000735185.1 Notothenia coriiceps
TAAATTAAATATATACAATTACGTTAAAATATTGTACTGTACTTGAGTAAAATGTTGAGGTACTTGTACTTTACTGGAGTATTTAAATCTGTATTTAATAGCTTTAGTTACTTTACAGATGTGGATGAATGATGTGAAATCTAATCAAGTGTTAAATCAGACTTTAGTTCCACCTGGAGTAAATTCACAAGCTACCCTGCAGTATACAAAGTCCTTCAAACTTGAAGGACTCCAGCATGTGTCCCTTCTGAACGCTCCGTCCCCGGCAGATCTCTGTGTGCCGCTGCAGTGTCTGTTAGGCCCCGCCCCCCCGGGCCCGCACACAGAGAGACACAGGGAGATCGCTCTTCTGGAGTGAAGAGAGCGGAAATAATGATATTGCAAGTTAGAAACGTAAGATGCATTTTGACAGACAAGACGGACAATTGGGGGAAAATACCCTGCATTTTGATTGTCCGATAGTCCACCATTAACACCTTAGTCCCGTCTCGTCTCGTCAACGAAAACTAAATATACATTTCGTCAAAGTTTTCGTTATCAAGAATCTATTTTTAGCTCGTCATCGTCTCGTCTTAGTCATGTAAAAAAGGTCGTTGACGAACATTTTTCGTCATAGTTTTCGTTGACGAAATTAACACTGGTGAGTTCAGACCTGAGCAGAACCCTTAAAGGTTGGACTGACATGTGCACAATGCTGAACAATATTGTTGTACTGAGATTTTTGGGCTTTAAATCATTACCTCTGTGAATGTGGTGTTGCAGTCCCTTTTGACCCCTTGTTGGAACCACCTTTGCCCTTCCTTCCTTGCGTTCCATCTTCAGAAGTTTCCCTTGAATTTTTGTTTCCCCTCTTTTCCACTTCCTCAGAGTTCGCATGCTCACTGGGACAACATTCGTAAGAAGACATGGGATCCAATCTAAGGGTAAAATATGGGAGTCAATACATAACATATGCTATTATACTTATGTCTTCAACAGTTTTGACATTAGATGATTACCCTGTGGTCACCCTCATGAATTTCATGCTCTTCCTGGTGCTGCTACAACCCTGGTCGCCATTTTGTTTCTTCATTACAGACTGCACACCGGAATAAGATGACCTGTCTAGAAACAATCGAAATCTTTACACACACCACAATTATTATTGTGTCATATGCACTGTATTTTATCAAGTACTCCAAAGACGCAGATATCCCCTAGGCCAACCGAGGCAGGACGTACTGAGGATATATTCATTGTGCTTAATAGTTTCTTACCAATCTGAAGGCCTCATTTTGAAAAAGGGAAAGTTTCCTCTATAAACAGATGCTCCTACGATGTCACTCCATTTTAGACCCACTGCCACAGACTGGTATGTGGTACGAGACGCCCTCCGAAACCAGACATCATTCCAAACATTACAAGAGTATACCTCAAAAAGTAAACAGGCAGCGCCAAAGGCAGCCACTTCCTCTAAAGCTAAATTAAGTTTAGAGTGGGCCTTGGGAGCTTCTTTCACACAGACATATGCTTACCCACCCAATGTTTACTGTCTTCATGTATAGATTACCTTTATAACACATAGACACAGACATGTGCATATTTACCTTGCAGATTAGAGGATGCCTGTTGTTCCAACATCTGTATCATTCTTTTCACCTCTGAATTAGTGCCACTCTGCTGGAAGAATCCTGGGTTTGCTTGGTCCCACTTGGAAGAGTCATCTAAGAGTGGAGATGGACATAGAAACTCTCCGCTGACTGCAACAGAGAAAGAGTCTAATGTTGATGGTTTTTAATAGTTCCAGCACATGATACAAACATTACAAACGTTTATGTTATTATAAAATAGTGAAACAAAGTAAATAAAGGTGTTTTTGGCCAGTAGTGCCACACTGTTGTAATCAGGTGGTACACAGGATGTGATAGACTTTCGTGATCAGGATTACAATAATTCAAAGGTTTGGAAAGCTATATGGTGTGCCTTGGTTTAATGCTATTTCACTGACCTGTAAGATGTGATTAAATGAGGAGGATACGCACAATGCTTTTTGGTCACATACATTAGCAAAGAAATCTGCAATGTTACCTGATGGCTGAGGACCTAAAGGATGGACTTCTGTTTCTCCTTGTGCTGCAGTTTCGTTATTGCAGGACAGCTTGAAGTTGGCACTTCCTTGGCTACTGGGTTGTGGGACAAATCCTTCTCTCCTCTGAGGTTGGCCATCAGTCAGCAGGTCCCCATGCTCCCTGAGAAGCCATTGCATCTTCTCTATGTAATGGTTCAGCTCGGGGCCCCACTGAGACTGTGAAGATCTCTGGATCATCTGGCCAGATGCTCTGCATGAGACGGACAGATCCTGTATCCTCCCCTCCCCTACACCAATGTTCCTTGTCTTAATGGGGTCAGGTAGATGAGAGGGTCCAGAGGCCATATTCCGTGTTTTCAGCCCAATCAGGAAATGATCATTAATGTTTGTAAATCCAACACCAGCGTCTCGGGTTAACTTGGCGGCAGTCCCTGTTTTTTGGTTTAAGGCACTTCCTTGTATATTTTCAGTTCCTACACCAATAGTGCGAGTCTCTGGGGTACATTTGATGTCTTTGACCCTGTTGCCTACTGACACTGTCCTAGTAAAAGTCTGAGTGGTGTTGGTGTGCTTATCTTGGGTACTTAAGACAGTATTAGTGCTGGAGTCCGTGTTAAAGGCATGGCTGGTGTTGGTAAAGCGAGACACTGAACTGGATTCTGTGTTGGTACGCTGACAAGCTGTCTGAGGTGATGCCATGACTCCCAGATCTACTCCTCTGACTTGATCTGTGGAAATACCTTGAGACACAACTTCCTTTGCCTCGCTGACTATCACATCAACAGAACAGTCCCCACAACCCACTGAGCGATACTTAATCTGATTTTTCTTAGAACCCAGATTCTCCACTGGTATCTCAGTGTTGGTTTCTGCATCACATAACTTTATCGCATTTCCAACTCCCTGTGTGTTGGTAGAAATGTGGATCCCCACACCCTTTTCCATGGTCTCCACCCGCTCCCTGACCTCCCAGTGGCTCATGGGTTCTTCTGGTCCTGTACAAACACTCTTAAGCTCAGGCCCGTAACAAGATACTCCCACAGTCTTCACCTCTGTTTCCTTCCCTGTGCTGGCATCTTGGAGCTCTGTGTGATTTCCCACACCCTGGCTTGTGGTGTGGGGCTTTGCCTCAATGCTTTTGCTCTCAGTGCATGGTCTTGCAGAGCAGGCTTTATCAGCTCGGTTCCTTGCTCCTGCAACATGAAGCTCCAGTTTCAGACGACTCATCTCTGTCTCGAGAGCTGATTCCTTCAACTCTGCTTCCAAGTAACACATTCTCTCCTTCAAGGCACCAATTAAAAAATGTTGAGCATCAATCTCTGCTTCCCGTTCTGGGTATAGTCCAAGATTCTCTTCCGTCACTTCTGTTGCAATTGACCTCGTCTGTACCTGATCAGTGTTCACATATTTGTTTTCTTTAGTTGGTTTGGACAGGGTGATATCTATATCTTTATCAGTTACAGCTGCGACTGACTTGATAGCATTGTCATGTAGAGAGCTTTGGCCTTTTCCATGCATTGCTTGCAAATGTTTGTCCTTGATGGTTCTTTCCAATGCCTGCATCTCTTCAGTCAATTGCCTGAACTCCTTAAAATTGGTGTGGTCATTTCTCAATAATTCCTCAAGTTCTTCCTCTGTATTAATCGTGGTCTCAATGTCAGACTTTTCCATGCTATCGGCTCTCTTCCAGATCACACAATTGATGCCCTCGTTGTCACCTTGGTTCTTGAGCTGAGAGACCAGTTGCCTCTTCTCCTCCTGGAGGACTGAGATGTTTACCTGGAGGATAGGGATGATTGTCACCTGCTCCTCCAGCTCCTTCAGCCTCTGCAGAGCTACCACCATCTGGTCACGAACATGCTGCAGGTGCATGGGGCCGAGACCTGTCGCTGGTGTGGTTCTGCCAGAGCTCTGTGGACTCTGTCTTAGGCATCCTGTGCTGCCTCTAGTGCCTAAGGACGAGCTAAGGTGGACATGCATATCATCTCCAGTGCTAGTGGGCTTGTTCCCATTGATGTTCAGGTTATATGCACCCAGGCCAGTGAAGGGGGAGAGAGACCCATGGGAGCTTACCCCTCCAAAGCTGGCCAGTCGTTGACGGGGTTGGGGCTGAGGTGGAAGCTGTGTCTTAACCTCCTGTTCCAAGTGTTTTAAGGTCTCCATAATGGTATCTCCCACCACATGGCTTTGTTTTTGTGAAGGAAAAGATCTTGCAGCTGGCTGAGGCTTTGACTCTACCTGAGAGGTAGTGGGTCCTTCACCCCGTGAGGGTTTGTTATCCAATGAGGAACCATGTGGTGGAGGAAGAGGAGGTCGACGGCTGGTTGTAGATGACATGCCCAGTAGTCTTGTATCATCACTGCAAGATGATGACAATGATTCTGCAGAATACCACTGGCTGGAGGAAGCGCTGGATGATTTTTCTGCATTGTTGATGGCCACTTTTGGCCTCCTTTTAAGGCTTAGCCGCTTAATGTTGGCGTTGTTTTGGAAATGGTCCACACACTTGATGTAGTCCAAGTCCGGATGATAACTGTAGTCAATGCCCAGGCAGTTAGGAGCACACTCTTTAGTGCTTTGACCTGTGATTTAAAAATAAGTTAAAAACATTTCCTGCTTTGTCTCTTTAGTTTTTTTTAAAGTAAGTTTTGAAATAGACAATGCATTTACAAATGCAAAACTACTTATAATAAAGTTGGTAATTGTTTTAACTCCCAATACTGGGAAACACAACAATGTTTTATTAAAAATACACTTACTACTTAAAAAGCTTAATGCTATACTTCTCCCCTTAGTTTCTTTTTCTTTACTTACCTCAGTATTATATTTTCAAAAGCAACCATCGAGCGAGTCTAAAGCCTTCCTTCTATCACCTCAAGATGTTTTTGAATATAAACTCTCTGAGCCTGTCCCACAAGAAGAGGAGGGACAGAGGAGGAACTTCTAATTTTGTAGACGCTCTGTTTTCAGTAGTAATTTCTCTCTAAATGGTATGTCTCTCTACATAGACTGAACCCGCTCTATAATTACAATTCAACTCTCCCTCAAAAAGCCTGACCAGACTCTTGGCAGGTTTTCTCAACCACAGACATCTTCCAAATATTTCAGCAAGTAAACATACAAAAATGAACTGAAATCTTTTGCACTTGAAACAGGTAAAAATGCATATACAATACAATATGTTTTCTTTCTAGTTGAGAGGACTATGTGTTATAGTGTCTTTTTTATTTTTTTTATTCCAATACAACTCATTCAAATAATAGGAATAATGTGTTGTATGCATTACGAATAACATAAAACTTAGAAAATTCACATAGAGAATTAGAAATCATTCTATTTTGAAATGAGTAATAATAGTTACCTGACACATTTCTCCAAATGTAACTGCCTTGAGCCATTTGTGTGATTCCCAAAGTATCAAAAATGAAGGGAACCTTTTATATCCAGCTTGGAATTTGAATACATCTGCATAAAACAAAATAAGAAGGTTAAGCATGCTTCACTTCTTGATAATTAGCTTTTCCTGTACATGTATTGTCCTACTGCTTCCCTCATTCAATCTCTCTGTCTCTCCCAGCCTGAGTCCAGCAGTCAATAACAGCTTCCATTACAATGCTTACATATAGGAAATGCAATACCAGGCCATGACACATTATAGTTAATTCTGCAAAAAGTACAGTGAGACAAGGGCTAAGGGCTTAGTGCACAACAGTGACTCACCGCATTACAATGCCATATCATTTTCTCATCAGTAAGCAGTACCTTCAGTTCTCAGCACATTGAGGTTTTAAAGAGAGCTACTAATGCATAGTCTGTAGGCCTGTCAGTGTCTTGTAAGGTACACATTTGTATTACCTTTATAGTAAGTCAGTTACATATGCCGGTCAAAATATGAATAGTAAGGTAGTTTTGAAAATAAGATACCATGAGATAGGCAAATATAAATTAGGTTGTTCCAGCAGCAAAAGCATTACGATTCAACATAAAATATAATAAAAATAGAGCTAGAATGTCACTGTATATAAAGAATGTATACAATTATCTTAGAATACACTGCTGTCAACATCACTATGGTTTCACTTCCTGCTTTTTTATCCGGTTATCAGTACCAGTCTTCTTCAATTAAACATGAACACTGACATATAACGTTAAGAATATGCATATTATGTGTAATTTTGTAAATAAATAAATAAATTCCCACTTCACATGGAAATCAGGCTGTCTCCACACGGGCATTTTAATCTGAAGCCTGAATGAACAGATGATATCAAGCCTCAGGCAATAAATCCAATATGTTTTAACAAGCTCTATTTGGATGCAGCCACAGTGACCAAAAGTACTATTTCTGCTGCTCTCATGTTATAGAGTGACTTGGGAAAACTCATTGTAGGGAAGCAGATTGAGGTTTGCAGCTAAAGAGACAGAATAAATGCTTGGAAAAACAGAACATGGAACAAACGGATGAGGTACGAGTGGATGAGAAGGATAAAGAAAGACACAAAAAGAAATAGTATATTAGGAGTACATTTTAAGGCTTTCGCAGTCCAAATTCTCATTACATCATTCATTTACTAACCTAAAATCTCATTAAGTACTTAACTTAAATTAAGATAAAAACACACCTGGGTTACATTCACTGGTATGCAGTCAAATAGTGTAGAGCAAAATAGGGTTTAGCAAATAGGTATTATTTTCAAACCAATCTTTTCTTTGTCTTGTGAATAACTAGATACAAAAATAAGTGTGTCCCGGGCCAAAACAATCAGAAATAGCAAAGGCCTCAGAAAGTTTGACTGCAAAAACCTTAAAGGTCCCATGTCATGCTTTTCCGGTTATTACCCGTCCCCTTGTGTGTTATGAAGGTTTTTAAGCATGTAAACGGTCTGCAGAGTCACAAACCCTCAAAGTACACCCTATAAAACTCTAACACAGAAAAGACCTGTCTCTGCTGCCCAAGAACGCCTCATTGGAGCTCCAACAAGCCGTGGACAGAGAGTGAATACACATACTATACAGAGATGCTGTATGAGAAACCAATGTGAGTTTGGAAAATTGCACAATATAAATCTATTCTAGTAGACCTCAACAATGGAATTATGATCAGAAGAAATGGCCATCACATGGGACCTTTAATGACACATATATTGATATTAGGGATGGTCAGACACACATTTTGATGGGACCCACACAAGAGCAAAACAGTAGTGGATAAGAAAGAAACACCCAGTGTCATGGGCGCGGGAAGGGGGGTGCTGAGGGCGCTGCAGCACCCCCTAGCGGCAGGCAGGGGGTGCGGAGCTCCCCTGTCTGAATTATTATTTGACGGTTATTGCTGCTCCCGCTGTGCATAATCTGTGTAATATGTAGCCAATAAATTCCACATTGTTGGTAAAATTATATTTTGGCTTGCCCCGAATGTTTTTTCTGTAGCCCCGGACAATTCTACCTCAATAATATAATACATTAACTGTGCTTTACGTGAACCTCATCAAGACACTAGAAAGGACGGCAGGACTGTAATTTCCCGTGTTCAGTGAATGCAACAGAGGCAAGACACCAGACCAATCAGAGAGTTGGATGGAAATAAAAGTGTGCTTCTGTCATTCAAGCTCGCGGCTCTGTGTGTGTGCGGAAATAGCGCATTTAGTGTGTGTGAGAGAGGGGGAGAGAGAGAGAGGGACCGGTGCCAGCAGCAGGGACCGTGTTGTTAGCATCTGGTTAGCTAGCTGCACTAACGGACATACGGAGCTGTTTGTTC
>NW_011370614.1:0-3907 GCF_000735185.1 Notothenia coriiceps
TAATAACTAGCAAACTAAAGATCATGTACATCCACTGCACACATAATCTGAAATAACAACTCATATTTCTCGCATCAAATGACATCAAAACGCATTTTAATGGCCAAACTAACTTTAAAATAGGCATTTTACACCGAGAATAAAACGAAGTTCGGCCATGTTTTTTTTTTCTGCAGGGACGCCAGCCATTGGAATGAATGGTGAAAAAAAACGTAGGGATCTTACAATTTCAGAGGCGTTTTGTAGAAATACTACGTCCTACGTTGTGGACCAACGTAGTTATTACACGTTTTTTTGTGAGACTGGGTTGGTCTCACCCACACTCATTGGAGAAGAGAGGAATTCTGGGTGTCTGTGGTTGTCGCAGGAACCCCTGAGAGAGAAAGAGACAGAGAGGCAGACACAGCAAAATGAAGTGAGAGTGAGAGTCTAGGGGGGAGGTAGAGAGGGAGGACCTGCCTCTCAGATCAAAGATGAGCTCCGGTTGTAATTCAGCCCTGCAGGATGACGTACCTCTGTCCTGTCTGACACCTTTAAAGCAGCTCCACATGAGTCCATGGCACGGCCTGAGTCAGCCCCAGAAAACACACCCCTGTCCCAGGCATGCACGCACGAGCCTTCTGCCCTCACGTCAACCTCGTAAATAGAAATTGGTTACGAGACAAGAAGTGAATCCGAGAGGTGTTGAGAGATAAAAACCAGGTTTGGAGGGAAGAAGGATGCAGACGAAAACAGAGGAAAGAGGCCAAACGTATGGATGTGTGATGATGTCCGCCCGCTTTGATCTGACAGAGAGGGCTGTGGGTGCGTGAGGGAAGTTATGGGAGAGATGATTTGTTAGAGGCTGCATGATGACTGGAATTTTACTGTCCATGTGCCGGCCAGGATTGGTCAACTTTGACTTCAACCCCCACAAACACTTGCGAGGCTCACCCCGAATGATCTTGGCGAGAGGATCTGAAGTCCTCAGAATGTGTCTGCTTCTCTATGTGTGTGTGTGGCTTAGAAACCCATCCTGATTTTAGAATGCATTACCTATGTCTGTCTTCACATTCATGCACTTGTGTTTCCGTGTCTGTGTGTGTGTGTCAGGAATTGAATCAAGATGAGCCAAAGATGTTCAGCAGAGGAAAGCTGGTTCTCATTGCACAGAATGTTTGAGGTAATATAAGAAATAAATTGAGCATGAATTATACTGAGTTGCGTCATATTAGCTTTACACAGTGGTCGAATATGTTGTAATTAGTAACTGGGAATAGCAACAAAATACATATAAAAAGCGACAAAAATGAATCAAGGCAACAGCAAACAAACTTAGAATACTAAAAATTACCTGAATATGCTTTGGTGGATGCAAGTTGGAATCTGGCTTGCAGCCCCTGAATCACCCCCCCCCCCCCCCCTTTCAACACCGTCCTTCTCCAATAAAGGCTATTCTGGACCTTAAAAATCTATTTAAAAAAAAATCAACAACTTCAACTCAGTTACTCCTTAGGACTTTTACCTTTATTGGTATGGTACATACGGTGGCCGACCTGTGCCATAGTGACATGTATGTACATGGTCTAACGTCCTACAACGGCCGAAAACACTTCCATCAGGAGAAACGTGCTGCACTTTCAAAAACAATGCAAATATTAAAACACAAATTTGCCAAAACACATGCAAAGAAGAGACATCTTCACCAACTTAAAAACATATTCACAGCATTAAGAAAACATTCAAACATTTGACGAAACATGGAAACGGGGACACTAAAAAGTGAGGCACACAGCTTGGACCGGAGCGCTTGTTGACGTTCAGCAAGTTAGCCTGTTTCATAATTTCTTGTCAGTATAGTATATATTTGAAATGATAGGTTAGTTAGCTAGCAGCAGATCTGAAATCATATTTTATGGAATCATGTGAACATGTTGTTAAAATAGGCCAATAAAGTTTACATTTCAGGTAAGTTTCCAGTGACAGTTGGCCAACTTTATAATCCCCGAATGTCAAACAGCGCTCCGGTCCCAACTGTGTATGTGTTGTCAAGTTGGTCATGTTTCTTTATATGGATGTGTTTTTGCACATTTGTGTTTTTTTATTTGCATCTTTTTGTTAAACTGCAGTGTGTTTCTCCTGATGGGGGCGATGTAACACGTTTGCACGCGCCAGCCACCGTAGCTAAAGGTTTATACGGGCTCACCATTATTTCATTTAAAAAACTTTTTATTTTCTTTTCATTTTTTTTTAACTAAATCCCAGTCCTGGATTGCTTAAGAGAGTTTGACAAAAAGAAAAGCCATGTCTTTTTTTTGTTGCACAGCTTTTTTCCAGTTAATTGCAGACTTGGAATTGAGCAAACAAATATGTTCGAAAGACATTGTGGCCTTTATATAAAAAACATACTTTTGCATAACTTCAAAATAACTAGGGTGCCAACCAGAACATGTGAACCATGTTTTCTTTCTTGTTGTTACTTAAGTCTTTTGTGGTAATTGCTTTGTCGCAACACATAAGCTTTGATTTATGTGATATAACTAAAGTGGCACTTAACATGATCAGTGACAGGCAGTGTATAAAAGCCTGTATTTAGCCAAAGCCTTCTCAAGTGAATGAAACAACAGGCAATATCCATGAGAGGTACATGTTGGGCAATAAAACCATAGGCACCTCCACTCATATACAGTACGGAGTGGTTCTTCAGCAACGCCCATTCATTCATATATCCACACTTCTGCTTTCTGCTGCCCAAAGGGCTGATGACAAGGTGTTTCTGAAATCGCATTAGGCGCCCTTTCATAAAGGTTTCATTGGGGAGTGTGTAACAGCTTGAAGCATTTAGGCTTTGTTTAATACGATGCAGACCCGCCGCTCGGTGCTTTGTCTCCTGTGTGGAAAGCAGCCCGGGATGCCGGAGACCCCCGCTGTCAGAGTTTGCTTTGATATCTGGAGATTGAGGATGGAAACAGGGCAGACACACACTCCACCACCACCACCACCACCCCAAGAACCTGTATGTTCTGCACCTTGCCCTATAGAGTTATGGCCATCCAATGAACAAGCCAAGCTTTGAAGTGCGGCTCTGTGCGGCTTTACACTCTATGGTAGAAGTCGTGCGTGAATCATGATATACAGTACTGTGTCTGTTCAGGCACATGCTGTATCTGTTAGGTAAGAGTTCCAAAACACTAACTGTCATCAAAAGGTACCGGAAAATCAAAGGATGTTTAGAAAATAGTAATACCCATAATAGAAATTTCACACGCCCTTATGCACACTTCCACACATGTACAAGGATATTTAGATCCAAGCCTCGTGATACATGTCTGAGCTCTCCCACCTGAGCTACACATATACACACATGTATACAAACTTGTATTCAGTCCGGCAGTGGCTCATTCAGTAGGGGCTTGGACTGGGAGCCATAGGGTCGCCGGTTCAAGTCCCCGAACAGACCTAAATAGGGAGTGTGGACTGCTACTTGGAGAGATCCCAGTTCACCTCCTGGGCCCTGCCGTGGTGCCCTTGAGCAAGGCCGTGGTGCCCTTGAGCAAGGCACCGGACATCCCCTCTTCCCCAGGCTCTGTACAATAGCTGCCCACTGCTCCTAGTACTAGACTCCTGGTACTGCGATGGGTTAAAAGCAGGGAACACATTTCACTGTGTTCGCTGTTTGCTCTGCATGTGTGACCATTAAAGAGGGGTTTCATCCCTCTGATTCTATTCTATTAGTGGTGGATTGTTTATATGATCGGTTTTGTCCAAGTACAGAGAAATCTTGGCGTAAGCCTTAAAGTTTAAACTCAACCCACGCTCAACTCAAACGCACTTCATTGACTTGACAGTAACGAAAACAGTGTTGCCGGAGCAATTATGTTGGCTATAATACAATTATATTCATTATGTATGTACTTCCAGAATGTGA
>NW_011370615.1:0-1898 GCF_000735185.1 Notothenia coriiceps
TAAAGTATCCCATTTGAATATTTTCAGAGACTCCATTTAGTCTCATTTTAAAGCTTCTCTCCTGGACGCGAGAATAAAGAACATATTTAACAAGCTGCCACCTGCTGCCACATCATCAGTGTTTCCCTGGACCTTCAGTTTTTTTGGCTGGACTTTAGGCAGGACTACATTTGGTTGAATATATTTATTGTATGCCATAAATCCCCTTGTTATTTTATTCAAAGCACCTCCAAAACCCTTCCCTATAGCCCGCAGATGGAGAGGAGGAAAGAGAAGAGGAAACGTGTCAAGAGTTAATAAGTGTGTGCCTGCTTCACTGAAAGACAGTGCTTTTTCTCTGCCATGACACACACACACACAGCCTCTGAGGCGGTGTTTGTCATGTGAGCAAACCCCCACACTGTTACCTAGCAACAGTAGAAAACCAGGCTACAGAGACAGCATCCTTGTCAAAAAAATAAATTGTATATGTCCACATGCTTATCATTAATTCTTACAATAGAAAAATACATTTAAGAAAAAAAAACTTAAGATAAAGTTATTTTATTCATAAAAAAGAATTCTAAACAAAATAAATATAGACATATATTTTTTATATACAGTCTATGGCACAATGTCACAAAGCTAACGTTAGCAAACGTCTGTACATTTACAGTCACAAGCTAACAATAGCTAACAGACATTAGGTAATGGCGCAAACTAACATCAGCTAACATAGATGAGTGACAGTCACAAGGTAATGTTAGCTACTTTATGTAAGTGACAGTAACAAGCTAACATTGGTAACTGAAAATAAAACCTCTCCGAGGGCTTTACAGTGTGTACAGTCACATCGGATAAGAAGAACTCCCCAAAGAAAGCTCATAGTTAATTTGGGGAAAATGGAAAGAAACCTTTGGGAGAGCAATAGAGTAGGGATCCCTCTCCGAGGACGGACAGAATTAAATAGATGCTGTGTGTAAAATTAAGACCTACACAATTCCTAATGACATCTCGTCAAAGGTTTTAGTACCTAAGTTACGTATTATTTACTAGTGGCATTACGATTTACTGCTGGATTTATCGGGTTTTAAAAATGTATATAATTGAATAATTCTTCAAATGGAAAACTTGATCTATTTATCAAATTGTGGGTGTTGCTGGCTGCTCATCCTTCATAGAAGCAGAGCAAGGAGTTGGAATGCGCTTGAAATCTTTCTGAAGAATCTTCATAGGAAAGTAGGGGTGTGGAACTCTGGCCTCTGGGTTTCCTAAATATCCATTGCTGCTGGTTATGGCTTTGTTGCTTAAAATAGTAGTTGTTGGAGCTATATATATCTCTTTATATTATTTAATAGTTTAACATTTATTTTCTTGCTGTTTATTATTGTTACTATCATAAGTTAGTAGTTTCTATGCTTTTATTTTGAAGGCATGTTTTGGGCACTGGGTGATCAGAGCACCTGGTGTAATTGTATATATTGGAGACAGGTGGGTGGTGGGAGCCAGAGCACTAGTAGGCAAACGTTTTTTTTACCAGGGTGTTTCAAGCCAGCAAAAGGAAAGCCATAGGAAAGGCTTAAAGAGCAACTTCCAGGTTAAAGACACCTGTGAATACATGTGTAGGAAAATGATGAATACACTAGATTTTCAAAAAAATATACAGAAATATACACTACAGTGACATCTGGTGTCGTTTTTGTAAGAAATGTTCACTTCCGCATAAAAAAGCCTCGGCACGTGACCTCCCGCGTGTGACGTAACACGGGGGACACAAGGGGGAGAGCGGCCGGTGTAATGTATTAATAAACATGGATCCCAATGCTAGTTTCGACACAGAAGACACAGAAGAAGTTGAACATGAATATTCGAATGCATATGATGGACCACAACCTTATAATTATGAGCCTGCTAGGCGT
>NW_011370616.1:0-4160 GCF_000735185.1 Notothenia coriiceps
CCTCTCTCTCTCTCTCTCTCTCTCTCTCTCTCTCTCTCTCTCTCAAAGGGAAAGCGATCTCATCTCACTCTGCATGACCCTAATATCATAACGTGTGCTCTGGAGAATCACAGAACGGACGATCGTCCTTTTTATTATGCCGTTTAAACAAATTATTTAAATGTGTTTGTTAAATTCGGCATCATGTAAGTTGCGCTGACAGGTCCACGCACTGCTTCCCCGCAGCGAGGCTCCCCCGCCCTCCTGCTGATAGTTGACAAGCGTTAAGCTCCTCAACCCCCCCCCCGTTGATGATTCTCGATCGTTGGCACGCTGATAACAATTTTTTTTTTAAATGGCACTTCGTATCAGAAAGGTTGCCGACCCCTGATGTACCATAGTTTACACTGGAGCCCAAACATACACACAGAAACACACACAAGCTGGTCTTGAAAGACTAATATCCTCTGGGACAGGAAATGTCATATGGTCAGGTACATATAGTAACAAAAATGGGTTAGCTTATAGTGACTATAATACCAACGAATCAAATTGGGGACGCCCCAAATTGTATATAAAACTCCCCGACCGCTAGTTTAAAGTCCTGAAAAATTGCCCAATATGTGGCGTTTTCACATGCACACATGCAAATCACTGAGCACCATAGGTCTGAGCCCAAGGAGATTGCAAGTCAGGGATTGTAAACTGACGTATAAATCTAAAATAAATGCCGCAGCTCACCAGTCTGGCAACACTTTGACTGTTACAGCTTGTGAAAGTGAGGGTGCGCCTTGTATCTGACACTCATACGTACTCCAGCTCACAGACGAGAGGAATACTTAAACAAGCTCAAATCTCTGTTAGTACATCATAAGTGCTGTCTAAGAGCATCGCACTTATTAATGTATGTAGAGCTGGGCATCTTTAATTCATTGCTGTGGCGGCAAAATGGGAGTATAATTAGAGACCAAATGTCAACACTGGGAATGTTTTTATATAGTTCCAACTCAGCTGCCAAAGACATTGCATCAGAGCTGTGTGCAGACTGTAATCACATATCTGAAAGGAAATGTCTTTTAAATATTCAAAGTTGTTTCAGAAAATATTTGAATTACATCTTGAATTTATTTTGCAGTGCAGTCTTTCTGTGCTGGTGACCTTTCTGGTCATCTTCAGACTGCAGGCCGAACATAAAAATGCACACACAGCGACACACACACAGCTATCAAACATTGTGTGCTGCCTGAAGGTGGTTATCCTATGGGACAAGCTGACTTAAACCATCATGCTTAGCAGGCGATATCTAGAAGAGCCACAAAGACACAGCGGAGACTCAGAGAGTAAAATACTGCAGGGTCATCAGGGAGTAGCCTATTGCTGGGCCGGCACAACTTTATCTCGGCGGTTTCTCTCTGCACTAGTCTCCTCTGAGGAATATACCATACTTCGCCTCTAGTCCTGAATAAGAATTGTGTCAAAAATAAATTTAAATTTCTTAGAGTCAGCGTGAATGCTGTGGTCAGTTGATTTGTAGTTCCACACTGGTAACTGCAGTCAGCTGAAGCTTTTTTAAATTACTACACAACACTCAGGTGGAGGCGCACAATCACACGCTGTATCCACACAGAATGCTTGTATCTGGCACTCGGCCTGTACCGCCTCCTAAGCTATTTGGGCGTGTAGCGTGAAAAAGTACGGATAATTGGGTTTGTCACTGGCGTATTTTTAGTTCCCATTTCTCCTCACGCAATTTACAAGAGACTGAAGAAAAAAGAGGTGGGGGGAGTAAGAGAGTGGAAGAGAACAGAAATAGAGAGAGGAGGAGGGGAAGGAAAGGAATGGAGGTTAATAAAGGCAAGAGAAACAAAAGGAATGGGTCACATAGATGGAGCCTGGCACGTGTCCAGGTTCCTTGGAGTGTGTGTGAAGGAGCAGGAGTGTGTTCCACCCTCGAGCTCCAGCGCGACTAGACGGAGCAGAACGAGCCTGCTGGATGACTGCAGGGGTGCCCCACAAAACCCTGCTTATTTGAGAGAGAAACCTTAGGACATTTTAGCTACGCAGGGAGTCGGATAATCCACCAGGATGCAGACCCCTGTTAACACTGGCGAACATTGCAGAGCATAACAACATAAATATGGTTGTGTTGCTGGAGGCCTCACGTGCTGTTGATATGTGCGATCAAAAAAAGTTTAAAGTGAGTGCTGGAGAGGATTTCTTTGGAGGAGATTAGTCAGTATGTCAGTATGAGGAGAAGACAAGTAAGAAAAAAATAACAACTCTGCTTAGTGTTCAAGTTAAAAAAGGGTTAGGAAATTACAATAGGGAATGGGAACATGACATCATCAACAGCAAGTCGTCCATCTTTGGAGGATACCAGCGACCACATCCTTCTGACTTCACCTGTACGGCTAGTATACATACATACATATATTGTATATATATCATATATATATATATTTCCATTCACATATATTATATAGATCATATATATATATATACATTTGTGTATGCAAGTATTGCTAATTTCATTTCAAACCTTCATTTACAGGACTGTCTCAGAAAATTAGAATATTGTGATAAAGTTCTTTATTTTCTGTAATGCAATTTAAAAAAACAAAAATGTCATACATTCTGGATTCATTACAAATCAACTGAAATATTGCAAGCCTTTTATTATTTTAATATTGCTGATTATGGCATACAGCTTAAGAAAACTCAAAAATCCTATCTCAAAAAATTAGAATAGTTCCTCAGACCAAGTAAAAAAAAAAGATTTATAACAGCAAAACACAATCAAACATTTGAAAATGTCCATTAATGCACTCAGTACTTGGTTGGGAATCCTTTTGCACGGATTACTGCATCAATGCGGCGTGGCATGGAGGCAATCAGCCTGTGGCATTGCTGAGGTGTTATGGATGCCCAGGATGCTTCAATAGCGGCCTTTAGCTCATTAGCATTGTTGGGTCTGGTGTCTTTCAGCTTCTTCTTCACAATACCCCACATATTCTCTATGGGGTTCAGGTCAGGGGAATTTGCAGGCCAATCGAGGACAGTAATGCCATGGTCAGTACACCAGTTACTGGTGGTTTTGGCACTGTGGGCAGGTGCCAGAATGCTGGAAAATGAATTCCTCATCTCCATAGAGCTTTTCAGCAGACGGAAGCATGTAGTGCTCTAAAATCTCTTGGTACACAGCTGCATTTACTCTGGGCTTGATGAAACACAGTGGACCAACACCAGCAGCTGACATGGCTCCCCAAACCATCGCTGACTGTGGGAACTTCACACTGGATTTCAAGCAACTTGGGCTCCCCAAACCATCGCTGACTGTGGGAACTTCAAATGGATTTCAAGCAACTTGGATTTTGCTCCTCTCCAGCCTTTCTCCAGACTCTGGCGCCTTGACTTCCAAATAGAAATACAAAACTTGCTTTCGTACTGAAAAGAGGACTTTGGACCACTGTGCAACTGTCCAGTGCTTCTTTTCCTTAGCCCAAGTCAGACGCCTCTTCCGTTGTCTTGAGTTCAGAAGTGGCTTGACCATGGGAATACGGCTATTGTAGCCCATTTCCCGGACACGTCTGTGAACAGTGACTTTTGATACATGGACTCCAGCTTCAGTCCACTGTCTTTGAAGCTCCCCCAAATTCTGGAAGCGACTCTTCTTCACAATGCTGTTAAGGCTGCGGTCATCTCTCTTGGTTGTGCAGCGTTTCCTGCCCCTTCCAACAGACTTTTTGTGGATGTGCTTTGAAACTGCACTCTGTGAACAGCTTGCTCTTTGAGAAATTTCTTTTTGTGTCTTACCCTCCTGATGGAGGGTGTCAATGACGGTCCTCTGGACAGCAGTCAGATCAGCAGTTTCCCCATACTGTGATTAGTTTACTGAACCAAGCTGAGTGTTTTTCAAGGCTCTGGAAAACCCTTGCAGGTGTTTCGAGTTAATTAGACGATTCAAGTGATTCGTTGAACACCCTACTAGTATACTTTTTCATGATATTCTAATATTTAGAGATAGGATATTTGAGTTTTCTTAAGCTGTATGCCATAATCAGCAATATTAAAATAATAAAAGGCTTGCAATATTTCAGTTGATTTGTAATGAATCCAGAATGTATGACATTTTTGTTTTTTTAATTGCATTACAGAAAATAAAGAACTTTATCACAATATTC
>NW_011370617.1:0-2205 GCF_000735185.1 Notothenia coriiceps
ACTCACTAGTGTTTCTAACTCACTAGAGACCATGCTTGTTATTAATAAAGAGGGTGGGGAACCAATGGGATTTTTCCAATAGGATTTTTGAAAATTGTCAGAGAATATGATCCGTGCCCAAAACATGTTTATTTATGATTGTTCAGCACGATAATCTTCACATATACACATCCATTTATAATGATTTAAGCGTTAATACAATCGCCAGAGGTATAAAGCTAATGTTGGGCTATAAAGGAACTACAGCACGGTCACATGACTTCACGTCACCACCGCTAAGCTAAAGGTGGCTAATGTTGGGCTATAAAGGAACTACAGCATGGTCACATGACTTCACGTCACCACCGCTAAGCTAAAGGTGGCTAATGTTGGGCTATAAAGGAACTACAGCACAGTCACATGACTTTGCATCACCACCGCTAAGCTAAAGGTGGCTAATGTTGGGCTATAAAGGAACTACAGCACGGTCACATGACTTCACGTCACCACCGCTAAGCTAAAGGTGGCTAATGTTGGGCGTGATGATGTTTAATAGTCTCATTTAGACACTTGTTAGAAACCACAGTTTTTAAGACACATTAGATTACCACCAATGGAGTATTCACTGTGTTTTATGTCGTAGAACAAAACTTGAACATCTCGTAAACTTGTTTTAACCACACACCTTTATTCAGGCATCTACGTGCCAAAATGCTGACTTATTCCCAGGTTTTAGGACTCCTTCCTGCATGGTGCTGTTAGCAGAAGATGCAGTCCTATCAGTATGAGCAGAGTTATTTGTCAGAGGTGTATCCTTTTAATGAACAGTGCTGGGATCAGTCATCTCTCAGGTGGTTTTCTCAGGTGAGAAGAGAATTACAGCTCATGAACTGTCCGCTGTCAGTTTAACACTCAGAGGGGCTCTGCACTTTGTCATTGATGATCTTTGACCCCAACAATCAGTTACCTTTGCTACAGCTTGTGTAGATCAGGTGGGATTTCAGAGGAATGCTGGGGCAGGGTTAAAAAAGCACATTGACCGCTGTTAGAAAAAAGTCTATAGGACTGATAACAGGCATTTTCTGTGTGTGTGAGGCTTTGCAGCAGCATGCAAGGTAGTATTCAGAGAAGAACAACGCTTCAAAACACACCCAACATTTCTACCGAACAACCTTTAAATCCTCACCATCAGGGTTTGGGTGGGGACAGGATTGAATGTGACCCGATCGGATTATATAATGCTTTTGTTTGTACAAGACAACACTGCATGACTAATGAGAGGTCAAGGTTCATATTTAAAACACACATTTGTGTTGAAGTCTGTGATGCAGCGATGTGGTTCCTTGACATAAAAGTCCCCACTATTTTTTTTCCAGTACATTTCTAAATGTTATGTCGGATAATGTCCAAGTTTTCCTCTCTTATTCACCACTTTAATCTCTTGAGCATACTTGCCAACCCTCCCGATTTTCGCGGGAGACTCCCGATTTCATTGCCCTCTCCCGGTTTCCTCCCGGGTTCATATTTCTGACAAAATCAGATTTACTCTGGACTGTTTCCACTCGGACTTTAATACAGCTACATCATTGTTTGGTTTCCATGGTAACACGTCTCTTTAGTAGCGCACGCAATAAGCATGTTAATGTTAATCTAACAGCTCCGGCGATAAACTAGCAACCCCCCCCCCATTTTGCATTTTGAAATGCTCCCGATTTCTGAGGTCTCAAGGTTGGCAAGTATGCTCTTGAGTATTTGACCAAACACCTGTTACCCCACTAATAATTATCCAAGCCGTTTGTGTCCACGTGATCAGAAACCACTACAACAGTATTTGCTGCACTTTTTGTTCTTGGCTGTTCGGTCACGCAGATTTCTGCTCGCACTTGTTTTCGTGCACAGTAATGTTATGGCCTTTGGTGTAGAGCAATCATCTGCTCAGAGTTACAATTTTTCTAAGCTTGGACAGGATTGTATTTGGACAGAAAGATACCGGGAGAATTCCTCACAACAACGACAGAAACAACAACAACCACAAAACACTCCCTTTTGCTCTCCTTTTAAATCCGGTAGAGTTCTTCTGCAAGTCAACACCATGGGCTTGTATACGGTTAGCAACCTAGTTATTTGGAAGTCATGGTATGCAAGGCATGTGTGTGTGTGTGTGTGTGTGTGTGTGTGTGTGTGTGTGTGTGTGTGTGTGTGTGTGTGTGTGTGTGTGTGTGTGTG
>NW_011370618.1:0-5190 GCF_000735185.1 Notothenia coriiceps
ACAGGTATTCTCTGTGTTAAGAGTTTTACTCGCTACAGGGTGTACTTTGAGGGTTTGTGACTCTGCAGACCGTTTACATGCAGAAAAACCTTCATAACACACAAGGGGACGGGTGATAACCAGAGAAGCATGACATGGGCCCTTTAATATTTGTATGATAATTCAGTTACTATTTTTCTGTGATCGTCACTTCTGATCTCATTATGGTATCATCACCTCTTATGTACAGGAGTATGATACAACACGAACTCTTAAGACATATTTTACAATGATGGCTGTAAAGAATGTTTTGTTTCTGTTGGCCTCAACACTTTCACCCTCAAGCTGGGAAAAGGCATTTGGTGGAAGCGTCTGCTTTTCAGTAACCTCACAGTTTCCAGTGCCTCCCTCATTATCGCTGTTGAGTGTTTACAGTGTCTTCATTAGCAGCCGGCCCTCTAATGATAACAATGCTTTAAAGAAGGCATCGCTGGTGGTGATAAGCCTGGCTAAGCTACTATTTTGGTTGACACGAGTCCCCGTGTTTACTCTGGGAGCATGGGAGCCGACGTCAGGACTGTGGTCCTTGCATTGGGGATCTCCATTTTCAAACCTTGCCGTCGCGAAGTCTCTTTTCAGGCTGGGAAGAAGGTAAAGTTTCTGCCAGTGGAGTGTCTTACAGAGGATCTCATTTCAAAATGCAGAGGTCCAGATCATTCCTGTTCCAGGTGTGTGTGGTGGTTTATATCAGCTCTTGCATCTGTAAACCTCTCAATAACGACATCCAGAGTGAGGAAGCTGAGGGACTCTACGCTCAGATGTCAGAGGAGGACCTTCTGGAGGAGGAAGAGTCCAGGATGGAGAAGCTCCTGGGAACCATGAAGGAGGGATTTCTGAGGAAACTCAACCTGTCGGACGTTCCTCAGGAGAACAGCAAGATCTACCCTCCTCAGTTCATGATGGAGCTCTACAACAAGTACGCCTCGGACAGCTCGGCAAACCCTCAGTCTGATGTCATACGAAGCTTCACTGTGCAAGGTATGCCAATACATCTGGACATGAAAGAAGTATGATGTGCAATAATCCTTACATTTTAGGAGGGAGACGCTACCTTCAAAATAAATAACTCTCATTGTGGTTTTCTACCCATTTAATCCATAGTGCCAGAGTTGATGGAATATTTTTAAATGTCCTACTTGCCAAACGTTTAATTTTGGTTGTTATCCATATTTGACATTCTAAAGGTTTCTTTCTCTCATTACAGCTACAGAGAAACAGGCTGGAAATCTGTATAAGCATTTTCTTGGCAAGTTAAATTAGTTCAGTTGGTTTTGGGGGGGATTACCTTTAAATAAAAAGCTTTAATCCAATGGTGCTCAACCTTTGGGCCTGTGACCCCTTTAAAAGTGAAGGTGTAATCTCTGTGTTCAAAACATTTTTGATTTGCAGAATTTTGCCTCTTTAGGTTATCCCTTGTTTGGGCCCCAATTGCTAAATATGGAACCATTGCCCTAGGTTAAGTTACCCAGGCAATTCCCATTATTTAGTTGCAACACAGTTATTTATAGTCCCATGATAACCCATGTGCTGCTGCCAAAGACTGAACTGTTCGTATGTTTCTTAAAAATTACCAAATGAAAATATTTTAAATAGTAATTCACTTTATTACAGATGTACTGACATTTGAATTCTTTCAACTTTTTTGTTAGAAGATATTGCCGGATTTAGTTTGTGACTGAATTCTAATATTACTCAACAAATTGAAGTTGTCTATTATGTACACGTGTATACAAAAGTTGTGTAATGGAAAATTAACAAACCATTCTGACTTCTTTGTTTTTTCTCAAACAGATATCCCTTTCTCTGTGACGAACAGCACAATGTCAAAGCACAGCTTGCACTTTAACGTCAGCATCCCCAACCATGAAAATATCACTTCTGCTGAACTGCAGCTGTTCTTCTACCCGGACTCCAGGTCAAAGGTCAACTCCCCAAATTCCAAAGCCACCGTCAAAGTCTATGAAGTGGATTACAACGATTTCACCTCCACCACCCAACTGCTGGCGGGCAAAGAGGTGACGGGTTCGGAGAGCACGTGGGAGACGTTTGATGTGACCACAGCTATTCAGAGATGGATCAAATTTGGCCACCATGCAATTGTTTTTGATGTAGTGGTGGATAGGAAGGACTGTGGGGCCTCTAACGATGGAGAAGAAGGAGCAGGATGTCTGAATATGAGCTTGTCTGTTGGAGATAACACTTCAGCAGCTTTGATCGTCTTCTCAGATGATCTTGGTAGCAGGAGAAGGGAAACAAAGAAGGAATTAAAAGAGATGATTCTCCACGAAGAAGAATCCATCTTGCACTCGGGCGCCGATTGGTACAATGGAGATGAGCTTCCCAACGAAATCCCGGAGGCTCAGCACCCACGGAGAAGGAAAAGAAAGGCAGAGAGGGAACACTGCCAGCGGACCTCTCTCAAGGTCAACTTTAGAGACATCGGATGGGACAGTTGGATCGTGGCACCTCCAGAATACGACGCCTTCGAATGTCGGGGCCTGTGTTACCAACCGCTGACGGGTGAAATGAAGCCATCGAAACACGCCCTCATCCAGGCGCTGATGAACATAAGGAACCCGAAGAAAGTCAACATGGCGTGCTGCGTCCCCATCAAACTGGACCCCATCACGGTCATGTATCAAGAGAACGGACGCCTCACTATAAGATATCTGTACGAAGAGATGAAGGTGGCAGAGTGTGGCTGCAGGTAGTCAGGAGGGGTCGGTTTACTCTGTTGGTAGTGCAGGAGATACTAATGGTTTAAAGATTGCTTTTCATTGAAGTCAGTCGGATGGTGTTGCCCTCCATTGGGAGAAATGTACCCCAGATATAAGAAGAAGAAGTAAGAAAAAAATGTGTGCAGAAGTTGCAGTACCAAGTGGCCTCTTATTACTTAATAAATAGGTAGATTAAAAATATCCAACTATTCCTCAACCCACATTTCAGTACAAGTTACATGAGTGACATTTTATAACATGACTGACCGCTAATAGTTGTTAAGATATTTTATATTTCAACACTGTACTGGACAGATTTACTGACATGCCTAAATAGCTTAGTTGGTTTTGTTTTGTTTTGAAGCATTTCACGTGATTTGACACCACCAGGCAGAACAATGGAATCTACATTGTGTATTATTTAATAATGGTTATATGTACATAAACGATTAATCGTACACTGTCTTTGATGAATGTGTTTTAATAAAACTAATGAAATGTATTTTTTTAGCGAGTGAGAAATCTAAAAGAGAACAAAGATAATATGAAAAAGGGAAAAAAGAAAGAAAACATCCGATTTTTAACGATTTTTAAAATATAGCTAAAACAGATTTATCAGTAATATATCAAAGGTGTGTTTTCTTCCATGAGAGTTTTAATTTCCCAATGCAGCCTGAACACATTATGCATTACCACATTTTTTGGTTTACTGCCCTGTCTTTCTCTTGGTTTTTATGTAAAACTGTTATTTACCATTGTAAACAACTGTAATTTGTTTAAATTAATATATATTCAGCAGTTGTCTGTGAATTACCAACATACAGTATGACTTGTAAAGAGTTTTTATCTTGCATGCATGCTACATTGCTGAGTGGAGAGTTTTTATTGTACAGTGTGTCTCATGATGTCTACATTTTGTTTTTGAGGCTTTTGTACCCTGAAATTAATAAAAAATATTTGTCACAATATGACATTTAATTTCTGTTATTTTTCCTGTATGGTGTTAAAATAAAAGGATAGAAAGAGAGCAAAGCTAATATTTATTAACCATGTATATAAATACAGTGCATGACATTAAGGATTTTGGGAGATGGCCCTGTGGGCCATCTAAGCTAATTTACAGATGGCCCTGAGCCCAATAGAGATTGCCCTGAAAAATGCGTGCGGACGAAATGCCACGAAGGGTTTGGGGGGCCTCCCCCTAGAACATTTAGATTTTTGCAGGTCTTACTGTAGATGCTGTCTGGTGCATTCTCTAGACTGAATTATAAGATGAACCAGCACAATATTATATTGTACAATTTCAATTGTATTCTTCATTTCACTTGTTTGTTTGTTCTTGTTTGTGTTTGCTCGCTTGCATGCCCTGCATAGCTATAAGAAATACTTAAGTTGTTGGTCAAGACACTTTCCATCTGATGAAGGCAAATGCCTTCATCAGATGGAAAAAAGCAGAAAACATTACATTCAGTTGTAACTGCCTAAACAAACATTATTTACACTATTATGGCCCCTGTCAAAAATGTTTGTGATGTTATCTCCTGTAAGTTGGTCGAACGAATGCCTCCTCATCCGGAAGCTGACCGAGCAGACCCGAGCAGCAGTCGAGAGGAGCCGAGCGCATCCGCGAAGCATACAAAATAGCGACGTCAGAGTTCCCGTTGGCCGGCAAATCTAAATCTCTTCGGTCACAATAATTTCCCTTTAGCACAATACCGCTTCAGTTGCGCCACTTATGTGACAGACAAGAAGAGTATGTGACAGACAAGAATAGTCCATTCTAATGTCTAACACTTAATGTTGGGAAAGAGATGTCCTGTATGGGTTGATTGTGCGTTGATCTGTTGGTAATGCCTCGGGGTTCCGGTGGGCATGTAAACAAATGCATAATGCTGCGCTATACTTTGTGGCCTCACCCAGTTGCATAGCGACACTTATTGTTTAGGTGTCTTTTAATAAGCAGGTAGTCCTATCATTAGCTAGAACTAGCTGGATCTGATCAATATGGACATAAACACGAGTGAAGTCTAATCTGACGGGAGAGAGAAATCAGCTGCTGCTGACGAGTCGACACACAGCACTGCATGATCACATGCAGCGGTGAGCGGACAAAACACACACTTCAGGTTAGAATATCACACGTAGCTATTTTAATTACCTCTCAAACTACCTAAACTAGTTATAGATATGTTTAGTTTTACTGTCGGGTCACTCATTACTGGATCCGCGAGCTGCTGGCATAATAGATTGCCCGATCGGGCACCAGCAGGTGAGGCTTCATTGCCCGAGCTAAATACTAGATGGCCCGGGCCATTGGGCAGCCCTTAATGTCGAGCCCTGGCAGTAACGCACCCATTTAAATCACATTAACTATAACGGCGTTACTGAATGGGAATAGGTAACTAGTAACGTTATTAGTTACCGCAAAAGGTAG
>NW_011370619.1:0-3769 GCF_000735185.1 Notothenia coriiceps
GTTTTGGCTCTCAGTTGTTTTGTGGAGCAGCAAGGATGAGTGGATTTCCTGCACAATAAGATAAGATAAGATAAGACTTTATTTATCCCGAAGGAAATTGTTGTGCCAGAGTAACATAATACAATAAACAAAATAAACACAGCAGCACAACAGCAAAACTGTACACTAAAAGTGCAGCAAAAAGAGCAATTTAAATATCTACAGACAACATGAAACGTAGAAACATAGAAACATAGATGGTCACACAATCAATGCAATTATTAGCAGTATTTAGTAGTTAGTAGTGCAAACAATTAAACGTAGTGGCAGTTACGTAATTGCACGTTATCATAGCATTTTTAATAATAATAATAATAATAATAATATTGCACATAGTTATATATATCAGCAGCGAGTGTATTGTAATGATGGCAATTATATTGATATGTATATTGCACATAGTGTTGGTGTGGAAGTTCTCAGTTCCCTTTACTTAAGGGTGAAGAGTTAAAGAGTTTGATCGCCACTGGGAGGAAAGACCTCCTGTGGCGCTGTGTGGTGGTTATCGGTGATATCAGTCTATGGCTGAAAGTGCTACGGTAGGAAACAATTTATTTCTACTCAAGAAAAGTCCGCCTGAAACAGCTCCAACAGCAGCCACTGGTTAAACTCTCTACCTGGCACAGATTAACGTCTTCACACCCCTCATAGAGGAGATAGACAGTGACCTATCTCCCCTTGATTGCCCATTCAGACTCAAAAACACCACCCCTCTGCCACGTATAAACGTTGATTTACTTCCCCTTGAGCTGCACTGTCTGTGGCAATTGATCAACCAGCGTTCCCAGTGCTAATTTAGTGCCCATGATCCGCTGTCATGAGGGAGCAGGGAGGAGGTATTGATTAACACACAGTTGTGCTAAGGGCGCTGCTGCAGCACCACTCCATGACAAGAGGTCTGATTAACTTCCCCGGCCCTAGAGCATCGCATTCACATTTATACTGGCTCTGCTCTGGTTTATACTCTGCAGCTCAGTGCACTGATAGGACCCAGTGCGGTCATCCGTTCTGAAAATATATGAACTGGTGGTGCTGGTAGGCAGTTTAAATGAAACCATTAACCCAAATCAATAAAACCCCCTTGGTGCATAGAAATGTCTTACTGTACGATTTCCAACAGGATTTATTAAAATCCGATACATACAATACAACAACAGCAGCACATCCAAATGTAGTAATAAGTGTTTTTTTCTAACATTCACTCAGGTAAGAACACACAGCGAAATGTTATTCAGTCATTCTGAAATGTTGTATTCAATGTTGCATGCATTACAATAGAAAAAACACAATCAAACCACTAGAAGAGCATTAACAAAGCACTAAAGCAGGGCTGGAGAGTTGCTGTAAACATGCCTTTACACATGTGTGTGTGCTGCTTAAATGATCCCTATGATGAAATATGTTGTCACCATTTAAAGCTGTACAAAGAATCATCAAATCATTTATTTAAGATGTACACAATGTGACACAAGAGCAGAATAGATTGGTGTTGGTGTTGTTTTTGCTGTTCTACTGCCACCCAGTGACTCTGTGGGGTGATGCAGGGGGCGCTGATATTTAGATATTAACACACCAGAGAAAGAAATAAGGCTTTTTATTGAACAAAATGTTAAGACACCATAAATCAGTGGAGCAACAACATACTAGAAATGAGATAACAAAAATTGTAAGAGAAATTAAACATATTTACTTGGAAAAACATTGGATTTTGGCAGAGATTTGTAGGATTTTGTTCAACAAACGTAAACATGAGAAAACAAACAATCCCACCTTACAAATATAGTTGTATTGCATAAAGTCTGATTAGCATGCTCACTGTTACATTGTGTGAGAACTTAAACATACACACGTAACATATTAGCAAAACTGCCACAGCTGACCTCACTGATGGAGAGGATCAGTGAGGTCAGCAGGTGTGATTTTTGGTTGAAAAACCAACATTGTTAGCACATCACGAACGAAGGCAGCACCACTCCTTTTTTCTAAATTACCTACAACCACAGTATTTTCTTAACAAGATCCAAACACTCTACTCTACATCTCATACAGCTTACAACAGCAGCAGAATGTACATGCAACATCCTAAATACAGCAGAATGTACATGCAACATCCTAAATACAGGTTTTGGTTTTTGTATTCAATATAGAATAACTAAACACAAAACTTCTTTCATTAAAAGGCACTTAACATTAAGTTCCAAGATGCTTTTCTTGTAACATTTCCCAAACCGTATTAAGCCTCAGATTTCTTAATTTCTACATGTTAGTTTCTTGCACAAATGTTAAAACCAATACATGTTGAGATTAAATATAACATTCGGCCCTCCGGATGAGGCTCTGTTAAGATAGCTACCTATTAAGACAGGAAATGCCAAGAGCACAATGTAGGGCTCAACACTTTAGTCAATCTCTTCTGGTTATTTCCAGTTGAGATAGGTCATCTATATTATATATTACCCAAAGCTTGCCCTTCCAACACTGACTAAACCCTTTTTATTCATTTGAACTGGCACAAACTGCATTTAAACTCTTCCTAGACAAAGAGAGATGAGGTCAATCATTTAAAAAACAAAAAAAGTTTGAGGTGAAAAAGAATGATACTACTAATGAACTATTTGTCTTCCCTCTCTGTCAGTGAATACCAGCAGCTTCTGCGCCGATACCATCTGGAACGCTGAATGGAGAGGACACGTTTCCTAAAGATTATCTACCCTCATCAGCCCAATTCAGCTTTGTGAAAGCAGATCAAAGGCACAACTTTTAATCTCTAAAATTCTTGCTACATGATACTTGAATGAAAAAAATGTCACACGCATGGCTGAAAAATAACATTAACCCATTGATCAATCTGTAGACAAAATCCCAGAACAGATTCAGTGTCCTTTGAGCTCAGTACTCATCAGTATAACATTAACCTGCTGAGTCTCCCTGAAGATTTACAGCAAACCGCATTACAAAAGATGATACGAGTGCATTTGAGAGAAATTGCTATTTGTCTGGTTCTGTTTATGCTTATGGTTTTGATTTAAACTGTGAGTTTCATTTTTTGTGAAGGCAGTTTAGGCACTTAGGCAATTAAAACACCTAGGCAAGGCAAGTTTATTTATGTAGCACCTTTCAACACAAGGCAATTCAAAATGCTTAACAAAAATGAACGACACCTTGACATCTAGACAAGTGTCTTTATCTCCATCCCTTCAGGCTGGGATACTATCTCTGTTCTAATTCAGGCTGGACAGGCCCGACAACCTGCTGCTGAAATGATAATGAAATGTCTTTAGTTGGAACTCTGGCTGGAGTTCCAACGAAAGATATTCTTAAAGTTAAAATGTTTTCGAGCATGTACCAGCAGCTAGGACATGATGTAAATGTAGACACGGACACAACACGGACCACCTTTACACCGTGTTAAAGGGTAACAGTCCGTATACCCATTTACCTTTGCCTGTTATGTTTTGGGAATAACAGCACACGTTCAGCTGCCAACAGTGGAAAAGTTATGTCTAACTTTTATATTCAACAACATTGTTGCCAGGAAAAGGCTAGTCACTGTGACCTTTTTACCTGTGCTGGACTATGGTGATCTGGTCTATATGAATGCACCTGCCGATTGCCTGAACAAGTTACACGCCGCCTATCACAGCGCACTGAGATCTGTCACTAATTGTAAAGCACTTACACATTACCAGTGTTTTCCGTACCATTGTCTTGGAGGGGCGCTGCGCCCCGC
>NW_011370620.1:0-2950 GCF_000735185.1 Notothenia coriiceps
TGTAAATAGCATTGTTAGCTAAGGACACCCGGGTGTAAATAGCATTGTTAGCTACGGACACCCGGGTGTAAATAGCATTGTTAGCCACGGACACCCGGGTGTAAATAGCATTGTTAGCTACAGACAACCGGGAGCGAATAGCATCTGCAATATCTTAATTATACAAAAAATGTGTTTTGGCATTTGTCAGAGGAGCTATTTTAGTTTGGTGTCAATGTTCTGGTATTGTTTTTAATTGTCATATCATTCATTTTAATGCTTATAAATAAACAGATCATCACCAGAGTCTTGTAATTGGTTATTTTGCTGTATGCAAACAGACAGACCTAACACCTTATATTCTTGTCTTTGCTTCCATTCAAATCATGGCTGTATGGACCAATTACTTGAAAAGTCTTTGTGTAGGGGATTGGTAGCTCAGATTTCCCAATCGCTGCTTCTCTTCATACATAAACCACGTGGGATAGAACACATGTTTGAAAGCTGCCACAGGTGGGTATATAGGGAGCAAAACAAGAATTGAAAATCACCCATCTGTCATTTTGTGTCCCTGGTTATTTGAATCTTCTCAGCTCTCCTGAGTGCAAACCAATAACAATCATCTTATGTGGCCTTGCATCAGACTTATTTATTGTTGTACATTGTATTCATGAGAGTCTGTGAGTGTGCTGTTTGTGCAGGGCTTGATACGATTTTGGAGCGGTCTGCCAGACACTATTTATCGATCTGTCCTCTCTCTGCTGTTTATTATTCTTCAACATTCGATGAACAGAGCCTGGAGACAAAGCCGGAGCTCAAACAGTAGGCATTAGACGAAATCAGTACATTTGCATTAACCTTAAAGTTGTACCTACGGCCTCTATAATGGAGAACTTTGTTTGTTTGTAATTTATCTTACGTTCCTTCACTGCCACATTTAAATCCTGCTGTTGTTTATGGAAGTGCATCTGATCTGTCTGCAACAAACTAGAATTGTAAAGATCAATACACCGTCCTTCTAGCAGGGTGTGTCCAGAGATACCCAGACTGAGCAATATTACATGTTTTTCCACAGTCAGGCCTACACTAGCACTTGGTATAATGTTCTTTTGCCAGTTTTTCTTCTGTAAGTCTAAAAAATACAACTATTACCACATTGTAAACCTAGAAACACAATGATACATCAATGTTTTGTTAGTATTGAGTAGTCCAACAAATTGAGGTCGAACACCAATTATGAAGAGTTGTGATCAAAGTCAGTCAAGTCAATTTGATACATACAGTATATCCCAAAATCACACAATAACATCCTCCCTCAGTCACCAGAATGGCAACTGAAGACCTTCACTTATTTCAACATGTCCTTCACTTTCCAAATTGCTCGTCTTCGTGCACACAGCCCTCCACTTGAGCTGTTGGCAGCCGAGCTGCTTCGATCAAAGGCCGACGAAGAGGAGCTGTTGAAGGACGAGGAGGAGGAGTTGTTACTCATGCATTCTCCGCACTTAACATTTCCCAGCTCGCACTGTGGAGCCTGCTCCTCCGGGGATTTCATTTTCACAGCCGGCACTTCCTCAGGACAGTGAGGATTCATGTTCAGGTGATCGTGACACTTTAGATGGACTGCCGTTAAATGTTCTGTGGATATTAATGATATCCCCTGATCCAATATCCTAATGGTTTTTTTTTCAGTGCAGCCATCAGACGAATGCTTCTGCTTTTACACAAGACATATCCAAATGTAATAAGAACTGTTTGATTTCAAGAGGGGAAACTTTTGTATTTAGAACAAAATGTCTGTTTAATGTGTAATGTGACTTTCTAAACCATATTTGTTTTCAATCTATTGGCAGAGAATACAATTAGTTTGCACTGATCATTACACCTAAGACAATATTGGGGCATTCTTGGGAAAAACTTTAAATGTACATATTCATTAGTCTTCATTTAGTTCAGATTCACAACATTTTATAAATACATGGAAAAACATAACAAATGCATAATTTATCTTACGTTCCTTCACTGCCACCAGTTCTCAATCCAACCAAACATGAATGAGATATTTGGGAGCCAAGCCAATAATTGACACACACACACACACACACACACACACACACACACACACACACACACACACACACACACACACACACACACACACACACACACACACACACACACACAAGTTTGTTTGATGGCTACCGATTCTTCAATCGATGAATAGATTTTTCTTTCTCCCTTTGAATTCATCCCGTAAACTGCGTTTAAAGGCATTCTGTATTTGAAGAGCACTAATGGAAATGGGCTCTGGTTACAAATGATAGAACACTGGCTATAGTGGGAAGCTCCCCGACCGAGTGAGCAGCAGGGGACAAGAACATTTCTCAGCTAAATACAAAAATTCAGTACTGCTTATCTGTATTCTACCTGCAGACCAGAGCAAGCTTTTATGGTTTAATCATAAAACTCAAATACAAATTCCACTGCGGCTGCTACACTGTTAATAGAGGATGGATGCATGTTGTGGAATATCATGTGCTGGCTGTAGCTTTGCAGAGGATGAAAGCCTCGATATTAAGTTAATGCTAGATTCTGCACAGTTAGGTTCCAGGAGTCTGGAATGGTACAACCTAATAGAAAAACAGTAATGGGAATAATGTCTCGTTGTCTTTATCTCCAAAATGCTTGAAAGCTTCTTTTTCTTTTGGGTTTGTGGACATGTTTCATAAATCCAAGGTTTTTCCCTTCACAAAAAGAGAAACATCCATAATGTATGTGGTTTTAAATGTCTGTATTTGTTGTCTCCTAGAAGTTTTGCCGCATCATATATCTATTAAACTCCACTGTATAAATTACCTCATCTTACTCAACTTCCAGATTGTTTCTTTCTTTATGTTGCACACTTTGAATCAATGAATCCATCCATCCATCCATCCATCTTCTCCCGCTTATCCGTGGTCGGGTCGCGGGG
>NW_011370621.1:0-2385 GCF_000735185.1 Notothenia coriiceps
TGACATAGTGCAACTCACAGTACAGTATGAGGACCCCAGGTCTCACACACACACACACACACACACACACACAACACACACACACACACACACACACACACACACACACACACACACACACACACACACACACACACACACACACACACACACACACACACACACACACACACACACACACACACACACACACACACAGGCTTAAATGCATTTTAAGCCATAATTGAGTTGGAAATAATAACAATTAAGCTTGAATCCGAATCGAGCTGTATGGTTTACACACCACTGCATGCAATCTCTAGCACGCACACACTGACCATAATCACAGCCATCATTTGCTCAATCATGGCAGACGTTCCTCAGTATGGTTTGGCCTATAGCGCTCATTTTCAGGTTCATATTTGTATTGTGTGCTTCTACTGTGACATGTTTACATGCTGTAATGTTGAAAAAGTGCTTTAGGCAGGGGGGAGTGTGTGAGAGAGAAACTCCCTCTTGGATTTTAGCCTTTGCAGAACATGCTAAAAAACCTGTATAAAATATAACCCGAAACATAATAAGAAGGCATTTGTAAGGAGTCCAGTGTCACTAACAAAACTGAATGTAACATGTAATGAATGTTGGTAGAAGGGCGTAGTCTGGGCCATGGAATAAGATCCAAATCACAAGGCAGATACACGTTATCTTTCACTTGCTCAAATGGCCTTGATCTAGGTGCCTAGACTGCCCTATTGTCCTTGAAGCTTGTCATGCGGTCATCTTGGTTGCTTAGTGTCTTGTAAGCCCATGCTAGCCACCGATAAATCAATGTTTGGTTGTTCTTTAAAGCTTTAAAAAAAAAAAACAGCCAATATCTGGACTCCTTGAGAAAAATCCTGCTGCTGCACAGAAGAAAAAGAAGCAATTTGTGTTCAATCAATAGCAGAACAAAAGGGAGGAAAGGAATGCTTACAAGATGCAGCCAAACCAACTGGAGCAGTATGAACAACAAGGGAAGAGAGTCCACCGAAATATAAACCAGCTCTGAGTGACACTTCAAAAACCCTAAATCCATCTCCATCTGTGCAACATGAGGCTTGCAGAGCGAGGAGGACAGCCAGACATCGATCTCCTTCAACGAGAAGGACACCATATTAACTAAGGGGCGGCCATCTCTTATTCATACGCTGCTCATTACTTATCAGCGCCCTCTCACTCCTGTGCTCTGATAGGATTTTCACGGTCCATTTACGGGACAGGGTGTTTGAGGGGAAGATGGAGGAAGGGCGGGTTGAAGACGGGGTAAATGAGGGGGATGGGGAGAGTAAATAAGAGGCAGGGATGGAGAGGTAGAGGGAGGCAGACGTATAGAGAAGGTGGAAGGCGATCGAAAGAGGGCGAAACGTGTAAATGACAGAAGGGACAGAGAGGTTAGTCCAAATGACCCACTTAGCAGGAGACAGACGAAAATGGCTTTTAATTTACACTTAGAAGTCTGGGTGTGATAATCATGATGGCCGTATGAAATGATGTTTCAAACACAGGAAGTGTTCTAATTAAAGAGGTCCTAGAATGCCTTTGGGATTTTCCATTTCCTGTTGTGTGTTATATTTGTTTGTGTGCATGTAAATGGTCTGCAAAGGTTCAAATCCAGATGGAGTTTCTCTCCCACACACTGCCTGAAACGCCTCCATTGGACTCCTTTGTTTTCTTCCAGGACAGAGTGACATCATTAGGGCTGCTCGATAATGGGAAAAATCATAATCTCGATTATTTGGGTCAATAATTGATATCACGATTATTAAAAAACGATTATCCATTTACTTTGAAAACATCCATTTATTGAAAAGAAAGTGTCAACAGTATATTTTTTAACAGTTGATTACCCTGAACTTTAAGTATAATTCAACTGAACATTTTTCTTTTTTTTAATTAAAATAAATAATAATCGTTTTATTTCGATTATGTTGTTTTCATAATCGTTGCAAGCCAAAATCGTAATTGTGATTAAAAAACGATTAATTGAGCAGCCCTAGACATCACTTCGTAACACTCGCGCTTCTATAGGCAACACATTTTACGTGATAGGCTCAGGGGTTATCTGTAAGTTGTCAACGAATCACAACAGAGCCGGCCAGCTAACCAATCAGAGCAGACTGGGGGCGTTTCTCAATGTCGAGTACGCTTGCTTGGTAGCACATGTCTTCCGAGTCACTTGCTTCAGAAGCGAGGCAAGAATCCTTCCTGGCATTCGGAAAACGAAGAGTGGAACAGGCTAGCAAGTGTGCAGGTGTGCGTCATATGAGAGGCCCCGCCTTACATTTTCCGCCACAGATTTGGGGAAATTGGTCCGTGCGCAAAGCATTGTGGGGATTTTAAGACCGCGGAGTCTACACCACACAAAAA
>NW_011370621.1:2425-15271 GCF_000735185.1 Notothenia coriiceps
TGGAACTTAAATGGAGCGCGATTTCCGCCAAACATTTTGGGAAATTGGTCCGTGCGCAAAGCATTGTGGGGATTTTAAGACCGCGGAGTCTACACATGTGCAGCCTCGACATTTCTCGCTACGAAGGACGCCGGGCTCGGTAGAATTCCAAGTATGCTGGACATTGGAACAGTCCTTCGGCGGGACTCGATGACGTAGTATGCTTGAAATAGTGGCTCTGGAGCATCCTTCCTCGACATTGAGACACACCCTGGGCTCTGGTTTCAGACAGAGGGTGAATAGAGGTGCTGCAGCACAGGCAGAAGGAGAACATTAAGAGCTTTTTGAACATTAAAGCATGGAGACATGTCCCAGTAGAGACACTACATACAAATATGATCCTGAAAATGAGCAGAATGTGTCCTCTTTAAAGAATGGGCTTGAACAAAATCCAATACCAACACAGCGAGCTAAATACTAGAAGTGTATTGATTTTCCTTTAAACCCTTTCGATGTGTGCCTCTGGGGCCTTCTTTCCACCATTATCTTAAAATCTTACACCACCTCTTGTAAAAGCAAATGTGGCTTTACAATTTCTACATTTCAGCAGCTAAGTTGCATCACACTGTGTCCCGTGAGGAGTGAACTTGAGTTGACCCCAAACCCTTAGCCTACTCTTAAATTAATGAAAGTGTAATAAAAAATGAGTTACATCGTAAATCACTTTAATCATCCGTTAATGAATCAGGCGGGTGATTTTTTGGCAGGAAGGGAAGGAGAGAGAGAGGTTCCGCTTGGATGGGAAAACACTGAGTTAGCACAAGGTTTAGCCAAATATAGCTCCAGTAGATTTACAGTCAATTATTAATTGTGTGTGTGTTTAATATTATTATAAGCCAGATCCAGAGCAATGCAAAAACAGTTTCAAATACTTTTCACGGTTGGACTGTCAGACATTTTACAACAAATAAACAAATATATTTGTATAAATGTTCTGTATAAAATTCAAGAAATCTTAAGAAATACAAACTTGCCTTCTTCTTCGAACAAACTGAAATACACAACAACAACAACAACAACAAGTCCAATCTTTGAACATCTTAATAATGCCATCTAATTGAGAGTTTATGCTTTTAAATCACCATAGTGTAAAATCCCAAAGAAAACCGGGTTTGCTTCCCATTCCTCTAAAATCACACTGCTTAATCTGTTTACCTCTTAAATGTTTTGAATCTGCCAATCTTAAACACCTCGAGGGGAGAACATCTGAGTACTCAACTGTGCTGCCAGAGATTAGCTTGGATGAAAGCGAGATATATAACACGGCCAAATGTTTGTTTACGGATGCAGTGCTGGAAGAAGCACTTAGATATTCTACTCATCAAAGCCTCCTGATCAAATACTCCACATTCAAAATCCTCTGAGACTGCCAAGGCACACGTGTTATACTTAAGACATTACGTAAGGAGTGTTATTCTATAATAATATACTTCAACATGAGAGCAATGTTAAAATGTTGTCAAGGTAACACTGAAAACATCTACAAGGTATGGAGTAAAGATAAGTATTTCCCTTTGAAATGTAGGGCATTACAAGTATACGTCTAAATAAGCAACTATGTCCTTCAAACAAGAGGGTATAAAATGTTTATTTTAACAAACCTTGAATACACTTCAATAAGAGCCTGGTTTTGATTCTTATCCCCATCCCGAACCTGCCTGAGGAAATACACCNCTTCCCACTCAGTCACTACTGACATCCTACACACATGCAGTACATGTGACTCACACTGCACAAACACTCACACCGACACAAACCGACACATCAGGGCTTTATGCCTACAGTAGTTCTTGCACTTTGTGAGAATCTGTCAGTGTTCTCTAGTTCACAATTTGCCCCACATACAGTAAACTCAGTACAGGTTGTTCCCTTTACTGTGACTAACATGTCCACCATGTGTTGCATCCCCTCACTCTAAACTCACTGACGAAGCAGTCGGCATAATTATATAACCGAAACCGAAACCGAAAGCAACCGAAAGCATAGGATGAGGAAAGATTTGGTATAAAAAATATATAACAGTTCAAAATGAAGACTACAATATATTCAACAGCAGAGAGGGCAGTTAACAGTTCTTCAATGTATTACTGTTTGTGTGTGTGTGTGTGTGTGTGTGTGTGTGTGTGTGTGTGTGTGTGTGTGTGTGTGTCTGTGTGTGTGTGTGTGTGTGTGTGTGTGTGTGTGTGTGTGTGTGTGTGTGTGTGTGTGTGTGTGTGTGTGTTTTTGTTCACCTTGTGTTGTTTCCACATCACAGCCAGCGGTTTAACGTCGTGTTTGGCGTGTTTCCCCTCCTCCAAACACTTCATACACACCGGAGCCTTGCAGCTGTAGCAGTACATGTTGAAGTTTTCCGCTTCGTGATCCACGCATGTCGCCGGTTTCCGCGCAGTGGCGGGCGGCAGCTGACCGCCTCCTCCCGCCGCACCGCCTCCTCCTGCCGCTCGGTTCGGCGGCGGAACCAGGCGGTGCTTGGCGAGCGGGCCGCGGGACGGGTGGCACCGCTGCTGGCACGCGTTACAGTAATACACGTCGCACTGCTCGCACATCACCGTCGCGTCCACCGGGTTGCGGTCGCACAGCTGGCACTTCTGCGCGGTGGATGAGGACCCGCTAGAAGCAACGCGGCGGTTCTGCTGGTACCGCGCGGTGATGGCCTCCAGCAGCCGGTTCCGAGGGAAGCCCCGGAGCCCCCTCTCATCCAGGGAGACGCTCCGGTGGCACAGCGGGCAGGTGAGGGAGCAGTGTCGGTGGTGGTTGACCGGAGGAAACACCCGCACCCCGTTTGGAGACTTGAGCTGGCACGGCGTGTAGGACCCGTACCCGCTGTCGGTTTCGCTGTACAGGCTCATCTTGTCCATGTCCAGGTAGTCGTAGTCGGACGAGGCTCGGCTCTGCACCGGGGTCTCTCCGTCCGGGGTCTGCACCGTGATGTTCCGGGCGCAGGCCAGGCAGACATTGTGGGAGCACGGCAGCAGGATGGGGTCCTTGAAGAGAGAACCGCAAACGGGGCATTTTAACTCTTCCTCCATCGCTCCCGTGTGTTTCGTTGGACCGGGGAGGAGAAGCAGCTGCAGGGAAAACACTCCAGCACCGACTGACACGGACAGCTCCTAAGCACGGGGCTGCGCATGCGCGAAGAGGGGCGGGGATTGTAGCTTGAGTTGATTGATCGAGTTAATTTAACGGCTCTGAAACACCACAGATCTCACGATTGCAATGTTATTTATTCATTCATTCATTTATCTGTTTGTTTATTTAGCATTTCGTCTAATCTGTTTTATAATCATTATTATATATTGGGTGTTTTTAATTATTTTAATTATATTGTTTTAATTTACTTGTTTTATTATTCAAGAATATATTTGTTATCTTTAATTTATTTTTGCCTTATTGCAGTCCTGACATTTTTTAGGTCAACCTGAACTACTCCATGTTTTGAGATGTGCAATACCAATACAGTTTAGAATTAATGGCATTATTATTTAAGACTGCATAAAAATGGTTTAAAACACATATTGGTGTCTTAAATAAGGAAATAAAAATATCCAGCTCATGAGGTCAGAATCAAAGTCGAAAGGAGAAGAACAATGGTGATTGTTATTACGGTCTACAAACAAAGATAACGAGTCCTAAAGAGAATGATAGCCCAAAGCTTGTTCACATTCTGATTTAGTGTTGAGTTCATCATTTTGCCTTAGTAGGGCCTGTACATTGTTAAGCTATTTTGAAAAAGAAAGTACCTTCCTTTCTGTTGGTAAAGTCTATTACCCTCAACCATCCTTAAGGCTGGTGCAGTGAACAGAAAGGCAATGATTGTCGATCATTATGTCAACAGTGACAATGGTCCTGATGATAATGATGATCACTTATTGTGACTGCCTGATGCTCTGCATTTGTTCTGCCTGTCAGTCAGAGACAAACGATCATAGTGACAACAAGTAGCACATCATGCATAATAGAAATAAAACAAGCAACCATTAAACTCTGTGAAAATAATGTTAAGATGCAATAAAAGAGAGTATAGCTGCTTACAATGGATGGAGATGTGTTTGATCCTTTGTGTTTTTGTGTCATTATAGCATTTTGTGTTATAGCTAAATGTGTAATTGACCAGACAGCAGCATTAATCCCACCCACTGGGACACTTCTTACATGTATTTGCCCCGTTAGCGTCCCTTTAAAGATGGATATACTGTATGTCGACGTACGAAACTACTTGTATTGCCTGATTTAACCTTTAACCACAATCTAAGGCTCTTTAACAAGTGAGAGTTAAGTTTCCTCTTGTTCCAGTCATTTTTGAGCACATGTACTCATCAAAATGTAAAGGCAGGGCTTACATCACAGTGAGACAGCTCAGCGTGATAGCAAGAGATAAAAGGTGCCACTTTGACATCTAGTGCAGAAGTTGTAATGGCTTTGACATCATTGTGAGAAGCTCCTGAAGAAAATCCACCAGAGCACTATCCCTCTAAAAGGACAGTCAAAAGTTATTTTCAGTCTTTTTTTTTACTGAATTAAATAGAAATGGTGTCTATACATGTTCTGTACTTTGGTTCCATTTCAGTTAAATCGCAGTTTTTTAATATTTCACAGCTTAAAAGTTTAAAACATAATTGTTTGTCGATTACGTTTTGTAATTGATTTGAATATGAAAAGTAAAGCTCTATAGAGGAAATATACGAGTACAAAGTGTAATATTTGCCTCTGAATTCATGCATTATCTTTGACTAGAAGTAAACAGAAAATGGAAATAATCAAGTAAAGAACAAGGAGTTCAACAATTTGCCTACATATTACAATATTTGACTTCTTGCTCTGTTGAAAAAATTATAATAAGTGATGTTTTTAAGATAACATAATGGTGGGGCTATAGCCTACTATGCACATATGCAAAACCATAAATAACACAACAAAGCCCTAAGCCTATTTCACATTGCTCACACAAAGTTAAACACAGGCACATATTAAATGATAAAGTGTCTAGTTTTGGAATTTAAAAAAACATAAATGCAAATTGTGCACATACCTGTTCTCCTTCCTGTTCAAGTCCAGTTTTGAATAGCTGTCAGTTTGGTTAGCCATGTTTGCTCAACTTTCCACTTTGTCCTGCTGTTGCTTAAATGCTGTAATCGGCTTCATTTGCACTGGGGACGCTGGGGACATGTCCAGGGAAATGTAATAAACAAGGACACTGGTTTAGTGTCAAGATGTGCAATTTGGACAGTTTGTAAACTTGAATAGAAAATGTAAAACAAACATTGCTCCCGTAGGCAGTACACTTTAATTTAGTGAAGAGCCTCTCACATGCTCAGGCTCGGACTGGCCATCGGGAGGACGGGGAGGTTTCCCGATGGCCTGGCCTGTTAAGTGGCCTGCTGGCCTGGCGATCTTTTTTTTAATGTATTGTGAACGCAGCGTTGCGCAAATGTGGGTCTGCCTCACACAGGGTGACTGTCTGTCTACATCAGGGGTGCCAAACTCAAATACACCGTGGGCCAAAATAAAAAAAATGGGTACTAGTCGAATGCCGGACTGGTTCAATGTTTATTGCAAAACTTATTGAAATGAAGTTATTGCACATATTAAACCTGGAACTAACAAAGCTTAAATGATTGCCTATAACAACATTAAACATTAAATAATCAGTTGCATTCATTTCTTATGGCTCTATCTGCAGCTTTTCCAGAGTCATTTCTTATGATTACATTTTTCCACAGGCCAACAACAGCTTCAACAAAACTATTTCCCTCAAAGAGAAAACCAAACATGCCCTGTTGTCTCAAGAAAGAAAGTGCAGAAGGAAACATCCATTAAACTCAGTGTGCTGCTCTGTGATGCTAGTTCAAGCAGATACTTGGCATCTCATCTGAGTTTAATGGATGTTTCCTTCTGCACTTTCTTTCTTGAGACAACAGGGCNATATATATATATATATATATATATATATATATATATACAACTTTGGACTATTGGAAACTTTAAAGCATGGTGAAAATAATTTGTAAAGGAAGGCTGTGGCGCAGTGGGTCGTGTGTTGGTGTTCGGATCAGCGGGGCACAGGTTCAAACCCCACTGCAATCATTATGTCGTTGTGTCCCTGAGACACTTCACCCCAAAATGCTCCTGTGGGGATTGTCCACAGTATTGAGTATGGAAGTCGCTTTGGATAAAAGCTTCTAACAAGTGACATGTAATGTAATGTAAAGTCTGTAGTGATTGCTACCTCAGTGCAGAAGATCTTTATCCGAGGAAAAACCAACTAGATGCTTAGTGGTCATAAGATAAATAAGATCAGACGTACTTTGTTGGACCTTTCTGACTTGCAGCATAACTAGCTTTCATAATTCATGTTAATCACCGTCACGATATAAATCTTTCCTCTGCAGGACGAGATGCGCGGCTGTGGCATCGCCAGCTTCGACCAGTACACGGGGGATGACTGCTGGGTGAACCTGAGCTACACCATCGTGGCCTTCACCAAGCAGATGATGAGCTTCCTGGAGGAGGGCCTGAAGCTGTACTTCCCCGAGCTGCACATGGTGCTGCTGGAGAGCCTGCGCGAGATCATCCTGGTGGCCGTGCAGCACGTGGACTACAGCCTGCGCTGCGAGCAGGACCCCGAGAAGAAGGCCTTCATCATGCAGAACGCCTCCTTCCTCCACGACACCGTGCTGCCCGTGGTGGAGCGGAGGTTTGAAGAAGGCGTGGGGAAACCCGCCAAACAGCTGCAGGACCTGAGGAAGAGCACCAGGCCGGTCCGCATCAACCCAGAGAGCACAACGTCGATGGTGTGAGAAGACGGAACGCTGGCCAATAAACACTGAAAAGCTCTTTTACTGAATGTTCCGCCAATTTCAACTCCCATTTGAATAATAACCGCTAGATGTTGGTTGTTTTGAGATTGCCGGACAATAATTAAAAGGATGCATTAGGAGAATACCTCAAGATAGGTATGAGTATATAGCTACTTTGCACCTGAATTTGTACAGACACACACACATGCCTATTGTTATTGGCTAACATGGATAACACCTGATCTGATTTTTTTTTTTTTTATGCACTAAAATGATTTATGAGAAAGCCTTGTTCCATTCGACAGTGAAACAAACGCATCATCAGTGACTTAGCATCAAATAAGACACATTGAAATGTGTTTGTGTTACTGTGTGATGATAACCAACAAGTGCACAGTGTAAGTGTGCAACAAGTCCCTGAGGACACATTTCAGACAATGATTATATTTACATTTATTTCTGATCAGACTGCCAATGTTACGTGCCTGTTTCCATGAAATGTCAAAACACAATTGATCAAAGATATCGAATCTATTGACATCAGTGAAATAAGTGTGTACCCATGCCAAGCTAATGTTTATACTTAAGTTGGATTATATGTAATATGATGTTTGATGCAAACTCACCCAGCTTAGATTTTGACGCTACTGGACCGTCATTAGACACTAAATAGTTTTCTTGCATAGGACAGTTTGAAAAGGGACGACTGAAAATATAATGCACTGGTTAGCGCTCACTGTTATAAAAAACACATGAAACTGAATAAAGATCTAATGCACAAACCTGATCTGTGTTTTTTTGTAAACAGACACATTAGTTGCACAAAAACTCAACGTATTGCTGAAGATTATTCACCTGTGAATGTGTTTAGAGCATTGCTACAATCAAGACCTACTTCTTCAAGGTCGAGACCTCGGATAAGTCGACTCCAATTCACATAAAGTCGAGTCAACAATATGCAAAAGTGTCTCCAAAGCTTTTCATCTGCTCTCCTGAATTCACAGCTTGAATAATATAAGGTCACATGTTGGTGAATGCAGGAAATACAGAACTCAAACAACACTCAACTTCTGGGTTAGAGTACATTTCATCTATAAAACACATGTAGTTCCTGAACATCTTTCCTTTGAGCTCACCTTTGAAAGATAAAAGAGTGTTGCCCTACTCTTTAGTACATTTATTTATTTTATTTAACCTTTATTTAACCAGATAAAACATAACGTGTAAGAGAAGAGACGTTACTATTTGAGGCAAGCATGTTTCTTTTCCCACGTGTCTCGTTATTTGAGAATGCTAGTTAAACCAACCCATACAGAAACAAAGCTCCCTTTCTGTGTTGACAGTGAAGAGCGATATGTGAATGTGACCGATGTGTTTGCTTGATAAGGATCACCAATTTGCTTCTTTGTTCTCTGCCAAAAGTATATTCTTTTTCTTCTGTCAGAATGTATCTTTCCAACCCAATACACTTTTTTATGTTTCTTAATGTTTTCCAAACAAATCAGGATCATAGACCTTTTTGCAGCAGCCATGTTAGTAGTTCCACCAATGCTTTCCCTGCAATTATATTAACATATCCAGAACTCTGCTGCCCTCCTCCTCACCCACACTCGCTCCCGAGACCACATCACTCCGTCCGTCAAAGAATCGACTTCAAAGTCCTCCTCATTACTCACAAAGCCCTCAACAACCAACCCCCCCCCCTACCCCACAGACCTGCTGCACCACCACACCCCTTCCCGCTGCCTCCGCTCATCAGAAGCCAACCTCCTATCCATCCCCACCCACACCAATCACCGGACCTGGGGGGACAGAGCCTTCTCCGTCGCTGCCCCCTCCCTCTGGAACTCACTCCCACAACCCATCAGAGACTGCACTGACCTCACCACCTTCACTTACAAAAACTCACCTCTTCAATCTGGCTTTTAATGTGTGATTGTTTTTGTATTGCTTGATTTTAATTTGACTTTAACTGTATATTTATTTGTTGTTCTTTTCTTTTCTTTTCACTATTTTGAGCACCTGTAAAAGCGCTAACAAAAAAAATCTATTATTTTTATCATTATTATTATTAATTACATTTCACAATGTCTGTTAAACGTCTTTCATTTGAGATCTCACTTCATTGTTGCACCTGGCTCTGCACCCTTTCAAGGAGGTCTGCAAATGTGCGAACAGATGAAGGACAAATCAAGGTTCCCAAGGATTTGATTAACCTATAGCTATAGGTACCTATATTACTAATTTCTGGGATTTCCCCTCCTCGACTCCTATCCTCGACTCCCAGCCTCGTGTCTTAGTCCCGCCCACAGAAGATGCGAGCAGACGAGCCGCGGAGGACCCATCAGTGTATCCTCGATTATAGCTCCTCCAGAGAGCCTCCTCGACGCTCGATCCTCGGTCCTCGAAGTGCATTTAGAGAAATGAGATGTCCTTCAACATGGCGCGCTGAAATTCATTTCCGGGTCACTACCGGGGGACCGAGGATTCGAGGAGTCGAGATCTCAGAAATGAGATACGGCCCTAGTCTTTGGTAAGCCAGTACTCCTAGGTGTGTACATGCTATCACATACACCCAAACCCTGCCTTTAAAAAAAAAATCATGACTAAAACCCATACCAGCACATTACAACGAATTGTAAAAAAGCATGTATCTGTGCTTAAACCATAGACTGTATATATAAAGGCTTAAACAGAAGAGAATCACCGCAGATCAGATACCAAAACATTACTTTTTATGACTTTGTCCTTCTTTATTGACTACACTGCCCTCTTGTGGCAACTCCCAATCAGGACATCTTATATTATGATTGATTTTGTTTATGAAGATGTTAAGGAAGCAATTCATAATCCTTTTACTGTTAATGATGTGATTAAACATTCAACAGTCAGTATGTTTTATTATTAATTTAATTTATACATTCTGCTTACAGTTCTAGTGTTACATTGTAATCCATGGGGAACATCCTCAAATCCTTACAGTAGAATTCCCCTTTACTGGGAAAATGTGTCCACTCATCATCCTGTTTTGCTGGAGAAAATGGGAAGAAAACCTTAAAAATATAATATTTAAACATGTCTCTGTTGCCCTTTCAGTAAAACCCAGTTAGACCTATTTGACTTGTGTTGTTGCAACATGAAAACAAGTGCTCCACTCTCTGTTTAAAACATTTCCCAGCAGCCACAGTCAGTGTAGACAGATATATTTTTAGACTTCCTTCATGATTCAACACATGATTGTTCTCTCTGCTTCACAGCTCATCTGGTTATAATCAGTGATGTGACGGAGGACTCGAGGAAAGCCTCCGGGTGAGGTTATCAGCTTATCCTCAGAGAAGAAGCATCAGGCTGCTGGGATGACTCCAGAGAAATGCATTCAGTCAACACTGAAGGAATAAACAAGAGAGAATGAATAGGTCGTAGACTGAATGTGCTGTAAACTCAAATACATAATCCAATCTTTTAAACACAGCATGAAAACACATGTTGTATATTTTAATTAATGTTTCACATCTACATTAAATTTCATTTAGCTGATGCTTTTATCCAAAGCCACTTACAATAACAGCAATCAACCATGAGGATTCAAATCCAAACAGCAAGAATCCTGAAAATAAGCGCAACATATGAGAGGAATGAGATTTTCTATTTTAAATGTAGATGTTTTTTTTAGTTGCCACGGTGCACTGGAAACAGGTGTTTTTTGGTCTGTTCGAAATATGTGTTTATCTGCTGTTCTGTTCAATGGGGAGCTGTCTACTCCAGCCAGGATAACTGCACATAAAGCAGTATCAGGGGCATTTCCTTCTAGTCAAATTGATCCTATGGACAGACTACAGAAATAATAATAAAATAAAAAAGTAAACATTTTATAAATACATTTAAAATAATAATACAGCATAAAATAAAATGGTATACATACATTACAAATAATTATAATAAAAACAATTAAAAAAATACATACATAATAAAATAATAACACAACAAATAATAATAATATTAATAATAATAATAATAATAACACTTAAAACACATTTAAAAAATAGCACTGGCCAGCCTTACAGGACCGTGCTACCACCGAAACACAAAAAAAGTAAAATATAACATAAATAAAATGATAAAAAAACATATTAATAGAAACATATAATAATATTAATAATAATAATATAGCAGCTGTATTGCTCAGAGGTTAGAGCAGGCCGCCCATAATCAGTGTTTCTGTGAATCCCAAACATGGCCGTACAATCAGACCCAACCACATCCCCCTTCTATATCTGAGCAAGGATTTATACCTTCAAAACAGTGACCAGCAGGGAAGTGTTAGAAGATGTGTGAAGGGATTTTAGTAGAACTTTACTTTATGACAGGGAAGAACTCCGAGGGACATGAAGAATTACAACAACGCATATTCAAATAACATAAAATAATAATAACATAAAAAAATAATCACAATAATACAATAAAAATAATAATGAAATAAATAATATAAAATAATAATAACATAAACAAATAATCACAATAATACAATAAAAATAATAATGAAATAAATAAAATAAAATAATAATATAATTATTGTACAAAACACACTCATAAAATCTCACTTGAAAAAATATGTATAAAGAAATGTAAAAATGATTTTTTTTTAAAGTGATAAAAAATAATAATTAAATACATTATTTTTAAAAGACATTTTTATATAAAACCTGAAAAGAAAATTGAATGAAAAATTGTTTTGCAACACAACAAAAACATTTTAAATAACAATATGTTTTATAAATGGGGACACAGATTTTCAGTTTGCTGCTTTAAGAAAGAAACACACACAGAGGTGCAGGACTTTCAATGTTTTCATTTCTTTTGAAAGATTTTTGTCTTTGCCAGTCTTAAGGTCATGTGATCCAGTCACTTCAAATCAATCCTGCCTGCTTAAGCTGCTGTATAGGTCAGTGGTTAAATCAGGGAAATCCAGGTCACTGTGCGACTAAGGGTTCAATTCCCGGTCATGGTAGAACAATTCCGACTGTAGGCCTATATTTAAAAAAAAAAGAAGAAGTGGTTTGTCCAAAAAATATAATAATTAAAAAAAAAAGTTAATTAAAGAATACTCACAAAAATTAAGCACATGCAATTAAAATAAGAGATGTGTGCAGTGAATTTGATAGAACTTGACTTTATGACAGGGACGTTATTTATTATTGCATTGCAGTATGCTTAAAGAAAGATAACAATTGAAACAAAGCTAAACCGACCGAGTGCTACAAGATTTAATTGTTTTAAAATCACATTATTAGAAAATTAGAAAAGAGGAGTTGTGTTGATGGACGTATTTTAAAAAAATAAAAATGACACACTGACAACATTTCTTACATCTTCATATCGTCTTTAGATTTAACCTTTTCCTATTGGTCGGATCCAGTCAGCTGACCTGGGACAGTGTCCAAACGTTTCCTGTTTACTGTTGTTTAAATCTCTGTTGTGAGGCGTGTTACTGGATGTCTTTTTCCAGAAATGTCTCCTTAACACACTGCCCGTTTATTCAGTGTAATAATGAGCATGTGCAGGGCCGGAAATTATACACCCAGCCAGACCATATTCATGCATATTTTACTAATCACTACCCCCTCAAATGGAAATAGGTGTTTACATAAATGCTGACCAAACCGTTTGAGACCCACTGAGATAACTTAGACTAAGTTAACTATCTAAACACTCAGAGTCCTTAACCTCACCTGAGCTGTAGTTATCAGTCTCTCAGTCTGACAGCAGAGGACTCTCCCTCCACCTTGTTGTTGAAACAGCTCCTTATATCTGTTAGCAGCTAGCTAACCAGATGCTAACAACAAAAATACAAGTAACCGGTGCGCGCTCTCTCTCTCTCTCTCTCTCTTGCTCGCGCCACATATACACACACCCTCCCGAGCTTGAATGACACAGAGACCAATCGAGGGCTTTAATTTATTATCGGTATGGAAGTGGCCACGTCGGCAGGCCACATTATGTAGACCACATG
>NW_011370621.1:15351-15573 GCF_000735185.1 Notothenia coriiceps
AACCACCACCAGATACACAGCAAATAAAACAACATGGATCAATTTGTACCTAGGTCATTTCTTTTGTTGCCTTAAGGAAAAACAGAGACTCAAAAAAAAAAAGAGAGGGCCGGGTTTATTTTTGTTATTTTCTAAAGTGCCTGTCATTGCCTTTATTTGGAGACGCGCTATGCTCTGTAACCTCTTCGGCGTGCTTGGCACTCAAATGCGAACGCATTGTTG
>NW_011370621.1:15592-33220 GCF_000735185.1 Notothenia coriiceps
TGTTAGTTATGTTTAGGGTTGCCAGAAACTGACCATGATCAAAATAGATTATTCGGCAGCCCTGGCGAATAATAATCGATTATTATTATTTAACTTCCTTTGGACTTGTAAGTTTGAAGTAGTTCCACGAGGAGGAACTCTTTTTACCTGCCGCTTTGTTCATCTTTAGTCTCACGTGTGAGGGAGAGGGGGGGTGGGGGCGGGGTCGGTTTGTAGCGTGCTGCAGCAGCAGTCTGCTCTGCACGCAGGCTTCCTCCAAGTTTACAGTAAAACAAACTGGTGGTGTGACCAATGGCCATTTACAATTATTAATACTATTACTATTATTAGCATTAGTCTATATTTTGGTTGAAACTAAGCCAGAAAAAAAAAAAAACCTAAATAATAATAAAAAAATATATAAATAAAACGATTTAAAAATAATATTCGATTATGAAGACTGTAACGAATATTCGAATAATCGAATAATCACTGGCATCCCTAATATATATACCCTTTTTTGTGTTTCTTTTCTTTAATGGCATTTTGTAATGTTTGCATGGTTACATTTAAGTGTATGGTTGTATTGGTTAACATATATTGTATGTATGGGTATATTTGTGTAGATAGGTAAATGTTTATGTTTGGTTATACAGAGGGGTATATACAAATGTCATTGCTTCCGTTCAGTTGTGAGCTGACAGCATGACTGCTAAACAACTCAATAGCAGCTCAGAACAGGACAGCTAATTAGCACTACAAGAAAAACGAGTTTAATCCAAACCCACCTTGAGTTTAGTCAGAGCCTCGGGGGTCATGAGGTTCATCTTCCTCCACATCTCCTCAGAGTTTCGGTGCTTGGTGGCCTCGATGATGATGTCGTTGTAGCTCTGCAGCGCCGCCTTGATGTCTTTGACCAGCAGCGACTGCAGCGTGAAGGTCAGGTCCAGGCCGATCTCCGTCAGCTGCTGGCAGTGCTCCTTCGCCTTTTTAACACACTCTGCTGCTGTGGACAGGCTCTCCTTACTGTCGAACACCTGAGGAACACTTGGATGTTACTTTGATATTTCACAGGAATAAATACACCTTCACTGGGTTCAAATGACAAATCTCCCCCTGTGGTAACCATATCATGTATTACTTATGAGACTTTCTGACTCAGCATACCATAATAACCTGTGAGGCTGTCCAACAACATCACCTGGGACCCAAAGCATGCTCTGAACAGAGAATATGAACTGCTACCATCTAATGGAGATTGAATAAAGTCAGACTGAAGCATCCTTTGAGCTCCAGTCAGTCCTCTCAGTGAACACAGAGCTGAATCCAGATCAGATGCACGCTGAAGGCTGTTTGAGCATCTCTCAGTGATCGTGCCGTTCTGTTTGTTTTTCATGTATCGTGTCTTGATATCTGTCAGTTGATCTTACACATGGAGCTGCTGTGATGCAAGTCACATTTCAGACTTGATCCGACCATCAAAGCAATATCGTATTATCCTCTACATACCTGCTTGCTGAAGGCGTCCACAAACATCCTCATGGTGGTTTTGGACCAGACCACGAAGGCGGAGTAGCAGCCCGTGTTCCCGGCAAAGTCCATCTCGAACTCCTTGGCCGTCTCCAGCAGGCTGGTGAAGAAGATGTTGCAGAGTTTGTGGATGTAGAGCAGCGTGGCTCCTTCTATACGCAGCTGCCGGATGGCCGTCTGCACCGCCGCAGCTCGGTTCTTCAGGAACAACTCGCAGGCCTTAGTGGACTGGCCTGGAAAACACAGTGAACACGATTCAAATTTACAACCAATATCACAGGGGTTTTATATTGCTATTTGGCTGAATATCGTGTTGGGCTGGCTTGCATACACAGACAAAAACTATTACAATTGAATGCAAATATTTTCTAATTAAGTGAGACATTAGGCATTTTAACATGTTTCAATAACCATTCATATTGGGTGTAAGGCTGATTCGTGCATGATTTTGAATAAATATCTGACATTTTACTGCTTGTAGCAAACAAATATTGATTTTGTTACTCCATCACAATGCATTGAGTACTTAGCAGTGTCGAACATAATTTGAAACAACTTTAGAACATAATTTGAGAGGATAAAATAACATTTAATAAATACTATTTGGAATTTGGTCATTTAAAAAAAAGAAAAATTAGCAAATGTAAGAGTTTGGGTGGCGGGGAATCAAATAAGTCTTTAAAAGGTGTTCTGCTGGGAGAATTTGAGCTAGCAGATTTAACTACCACATGCGACATTATTACAAACAGTGTAGGAGTGGGAAGTAAATCAGTAACAATCCCTTATCCACTCCTGCCAAGGTGCCCTTTAACCTGGAGACGCTGTAGTTTCCCTGCAGAAAAGCAATGTTTACTTTTGAGTTGATGTGTAAGGGGCTATTAATGAAAGATAACCACAAACAAAGCCGGACCTAGTCTGATCAGCTGGCACACGGCCCTCCTGGTGGCTTTAGGCCCCCCCCGAAGGGACCGATCTGGAGACAGCTCGAACACCAGGACCTCGGTCAGCTGGCGCAGCCGCTCCTCCACCTTCAGCCGCAGCTCTTTGACCCTCTGGTTGACCGGCTGCTCCTTCAGATACTCGTTGAGTTTGTCCACCAGGTCCACGGCGCCCTCGAAGTCTCTCTGGGCGATGCAGACGTCCAGATCCTCGGGCAGCTCCTGGATCCACTCGAGGCTGAGGTCCACGCTTTCCTCTGCCTCCCCTGCTGGCTGCTGTTCTTCCTCCTGGTCGAAAGGATTGGTGGACACCTCGGCCCTCACAGGAGACACAGGGACCTCCTCCTCCTTCTTGTGCCTGTCCTTGGTGACCTTGTTCTTCTTGGTTTCGTCCAGGATCTCCAGCCACTCCTTCTTGATCTTGCTGTTCTCCGCCTGGAAGATGCGACTGTCGGGGAACATGAGGATCTTGAACATGTCCTTCATGGGAGGGTTGTCCTTCACGTTGACCACAGCGAAGCTCTCCAGGTCGTACAGGGCGTTGTATTTATACTTCACGGTTCCCCTGCGGTTGGGCAGCCAGGTGGCGATTAGCAGACAGTCGTTCATGAGGAAAGCGTGCACCTTCTGGATGGGGGACATGTTGTCAACATCAAACTCAACAAGGTCACCATTGTAGACAAGGTGCCTCCCTGGGGTGTCCATGATGTTTTTACCCCCTTCAACTTTCTCCAGCAGGGAGGTGAGTGTCCTCTGCTTCAGCTCCTCTGTCTCTTTGGGGAAAGCAGCCTGCATCTCTTTAGAGGTCTCATCCTTATCTGTGGATATCAAGGCCTGAGTGATGCTCTCCATGATGCTCTTCTGCTCGGTCAGGATGTGGCTCAGCTGGTACATCTCGCTCTCCAAGTAGGATATCTCTTTAGCAGTTTCAATGAACTGTCTGTAGTTCTTGTAGACATTTTTCTTCAGGTTTTGAGCCGTTTCGTCGGCCAGGTTTTGGATCTTTTGACGGTGTTCCTGCAGGTCTCTGTCTCCATCGGACTGCTGGGACAGCTGCTTCACGTAATTTTGCGGGTCGAAATTCTGCGATTCGAGCAGTTTGCGAAGTCTGTTCCCCGTTTCCGACATTTCTGTGGTGTGTGTGTTCCCTTGTTTAGACAAAATAGTGATACATGTAGACAGAAGAAGAGTTCATCGATTCATGTCCGCTTGCAACCCAAACAGGAAGTTGCCACCCTAAACGTCACGGGATTCAGAAAATGAAATGGCCAACAAATGTCATCAATACAAATATATTTATTACAAATGTGATCGTTTTTTAATTTATAAATTGTTCTAAATTACATACAGTTTCAATGTTAATCATAGATAACACTTTGTTTGAGGCAAAATATATATTTTTTTTAACAGTAAACTACAACAAAAATAACACCGGGTGCATTTTAGGTTGGCCAACCACAAGCCGCCTACAAGAATTAAAGAAGACAACAATTCCCACAATTCCTTGCTGTATTTGAAACCGTTCGAAACAATCCAAGGTGTTGTCAAGTTAGCAACAAATCTAGATCCGGAAATGAGTGTCACAATAAGAGCAAACAATCATGATTTAAACACAGGTCGAGGAATAACTAAAGAAACGCTCATGTGTAAGGCTCCTAATAATTGTAATTTTATCATTTTGATATTCATTAAACATACACGCATTTTCTTTATTGTATTTATTTGAGTTTTACATTTTACAACAAATAGTTACATTATAGTTGTTTTGGAAGTTTTATTTTGAAATTCTTAACGGATGTTATTTGGTTGCATTGTGATAGACTTCATGCAAAAATCAACAACAACTACAAGAGAAGACATTCTCATAGTACTGAATCATAGCCTGTTAAGACTGCACAGAAGCGGCATGGATCTGCAGTTCTGCTGGGTGCCTGCACATGAGGGGGTGAAAGGGAACGAGTGTGCTGATAGATTAGCAAAAAGTGCACTACAAAAGCAAATAACATTACCAGTTCAACTTGGTAAAGGAGAAGGAAAAGCAGTTATTAAGAAGAAAGGGATGGAGATCTGGCAGAAAAGGTGGGAGAAAGACCAGAAAGGCAAGGACTATCACAAAGTACAAAATACAATTACAATTAATATTCATAAAGAAAGAAACAGAAGGGAGGAAATCATGAAGGCCAGACTCAGAATAAATCACACGGCTTTGAATAGTACGCTGTATATCATGGGGAAAAGTGACAGTAACAAGTGTGGGAACTGTGCAGTAAAAGAAGATGTAGAACATATATTGTTAAATTGCGACATCTATAAAGCGGAAAGAGAACAATTAAAGGCTAAAGTCTTAGAGGCAGAGAGGGAGTGGAGTGTGGTTGGTGTTTTGGGAACAAAAGGAGAGGGAGTAAAAGCTACCAGAAAGGCACTGTTTAAATTCTTGAGTGAAACTGGTGTAGGAAAAAGAATTTAACATTAGGTCAGGAAAGAACATAGATTTGTTTTTTGTTTTATTTATTTAATGGTTTTATTGATTTATTTATTTATTTATTTTGATTAGAACATAGGTTAAAGAATTGGAATGATGTGATGATTCATACTCATGTACAGTAGGTGGCGGTATGCACCTTTTAAGTTGTTTGCAATCTGCCAAAAGCAAGAGAAGAAGAAGAAGAAGACTCCATGCAAAAAACCGCTGGCGCTAGCTTAGGACTGAGAGTTAGCAGGAAAACCTTCGTCCAACATGAAGATTTGCGTGTTTTTAATGAAATTATGACACAAATATAATTTTTTTTTAACGGTGTTATATCTGTCAGACTGTTTTCTGGCTCCGGTGATTTTGTCACTTGCTGTTTGAGAGCCTTTTACAAACTACGTTAACTAGTTAGCCCGAACAACCAAAGCTAAGTGGCTAGCTACATCAGTTTGCATAATCTTTTATGTATTGTTTTAGTAATGGATGAAGATTTTATGCTAGCTCTTCGGCTCCAGGAGCAGTTTGACAATGAATACAAGATACCACCATATTCATCCAGTGCCTCTGATGATGAAGGCTTCGGACAGAGCATTAAGAAGCGGAAAGTGGAGGTATCTGATTCTGGAGGCGATGTTGTTCCCTACTGGAAGCCGAAAGTGCAGCCCGACAGGCCGCTGTCCATCGTGGACTCCTCCTGGGAGACGCTGGACCCCAGCCCCGATGTCAGAGCCATGTTTCTGGAGTTCAATGACACTTTCTTCTGGGGGAAACTTAGCGGTGTGGAGGTGAAGTGGAGCCCAAGGATGACACTGTGAGTCACATTATACTGTGTTATGATTGATTGTGTTGTCATTGTTGCCAGAAACCAAAACCATGCTGACGTGTGCAGAAATGCCATCAATGAAAAAATGTATAGGGGTGCACCGAATGGGAAATTCTTGGCCGAAACCGATACCGAAAATAGGAAACAGTTGGCCGAAAACCGAATGCCGAAAGGCCGAAAAGCCGAAAATGATTAATAGAAATATATATAATGTATACATTTTTTACCAATGTTGTTCAGCTACCTGATTATGGAAAAAGACATGATTATGGCAAAACTTAACTTAAATAATAATCACTATTATGGGTCCATAAAACATGTATTCAGCACTTTTGAATGCATACAGTACATTAATTCCAAGTCAAGTGCATTTTCTTTTCTCTGTAGGATAACTACAACAAAGTGCATTCAGAACAAAGCCAAGGTGTTTTAAAACTGCATAAACATCTAGGCCAGTAGGCCTACAACAAAATAGTGTAAATAAAGACTGTAACAGCCAGGCCTTCAACAACAACAAATGCACCTATAAGTGCATGCATACAAATGTGCAAACTGGATAAATCCACATGAATGTAACTATTTACAAATGAAATTACAATTGAATTTCAAGAATCTGTAAATAAGGCTGTCTGTCCTCATAAGCAAAGTAGTAAACATTGTATAAAGATACATAAAGTGAAAACTGGATACAAAATCCACAATCAATTACAAATTAAATTACAATTTCAAGAATCTGCAAATAAGGTGGTCTGTCCTCATGAGCAATGTAAACAACATTGTATCATTTAGATACCGAAAGTACAATATATTGAACACTGTACTGCTGTCATTTCCCCCTAATGATAACCTGAGATGGTGAATTATAACTCACAATGAAAATTGTTCAGGAAAGTGGGTATAGAGTAGACATGTAGAACTAGATAAGCTTATGATAAGCCAGCCTTGTCTACTTATTAAGGAAAAGTGGGAGGTTCTTTTTAATGAACAGTAGCTTCTCTGCTTTATCAGCCATAAGTCTGTTCCTCTTCTCATCAAGCACATGAGAGGCAGCGCTGAACAGTCTCTCGCTGTCAGTGCTTGTGATTTGATCTTACTCCGCATATTTGTCCGGGTGTTTTGATTTCAAGTGGTGGAGTAATCCCGAAGTGGTGAAAGTCTTTGCAGTTACACCCCCTCGAGAAATGTCAGCTGAACACGTTTTACAAATCGCAATCCGCTCCTCTTTCTCTGATATTTTTAAAAATCTCCAAGCGGCAGACATGTTGGCTGTGAGCCAGCCGCGAGCATGGTCGCGCGCCGTGCTTGTCGCCGCGTTTTGATTACGTCATCACAACAACACGTTAGCTTACCAACGTAACCCTGTTCTCGGACATTCGGTGATATTTTTTCGGTGCCGAAAGGGCCTTTTTAACCATTTTCGGCCGATAATTTTCGGCGGCCGAATATTCGGTGCATCCCTAAAAAAATAATATTCCTAGATCATTTGTTGGGTGTTGGTGTGACCATTGGAGAGATGATAAGGTTATGTCACTGTTTAAAGCAGTGGTCTAATGACCCTAGATGCATGTATTTAAGGTCACATTTAAGGTACTTATATATTACCATATACTCATACTCCACTACACCTCTGAGGCAAATATAGTACTTTTTATTCCACACACAGCAGTTTTAGTTCGTTTTCAGTTCACTTTTGTATACCCTTTCTGTCTACACAGAATTAAAATGTCACATAATTAACATAAATTCAGCAATAATATTGATCTAAAAACATCATAAATCATAGCAAAACTCTTAAAGGGACCATTCTACTGCTTTTGATGTACAATACTTACATACTTTTCTTAATTTGGGTTTCAAATGCAGGACTTTTACTCATAGTGGATTATTTTCCCAGTGTGGTATTGTTACTTTTACCAAAATAAAGGACCTGAATACATCTTCCGCCTCTGGTTTGAACCACCAGTGCTGATGGTGCTAATAGGGTTCATGCAAGGGCCGTCTGTCTCTAATGTTTCCTTCTGTGTTTATGCTTTTGTTCAGGTGTGCTGGTGTGTGTTCTTATGAGGGCCGAGGGGGTCTGTGTTCAATCCGACTGAGTGCGCCTCTGCTGAAGCTCAGACCGAGAAAAGACCTGGTGCAGGTGAGATGGATAGTTACACTGATCTTGCTTTTTCAGAAGTGTTTGGCTTATGACATATTGTATAACAACAACAAGAACACAACACTGAAAAGAGTAGACACAATTTAGTATTTATTCACACTGGTTAATACTGGTCTTCTTTTTGTTTCCACAGACTCTCCTTCATGAAATGATCCACGCGCTGCTGTTTGTGACCCAGAACAACCGAGACAGAGACGGTCACGGCCCTGAGTTCTGCAAACACATGAACCGGATCAACGATGCCACCGGGACACAGATTTCTGTAAGTGGATCTTCTATTACACATTTTATGTATTAAGTCTGTTTTGGCTTAGATTAATGAATAATAAATAAACCCATGTCCTATTCTCAGGTCTACCACAGTTTCCACGATGAGGTGGACGTGTACCGGCAGCACTGGTGGAAATGCAACGGGCCCTGTCAGAACCGCAAGCCCTACTTTGGTTTCGTAAAGAGGGCCATGAACCGGGCTCCTTCTCCTCAGGATCCGTGGTGGGAAGACCACAGGAGGACGTGTGGAGGGACCTACACCAAGGTCAAAGAGCCAGAAGGATACGGCAAAAAAGGCAAGAAGGACGACAAGAAGGAGGGCAAAACAGACGAGAAGGCCTCAGAGAAGAAGGCCTCTGGAAATGAAAAGCCTCCGAGCACAACTACAGGTGAGGAAGGCATTGCTGTGTTAACTAGTCCTTCATCAGGGGGTCCGCGGGGTCTTAAAAAGTATTACAAGTTGATAAATCAATTTAGCTAAAATCGAGGCTATTAAAAAGTATTAAACGGCATTTTCCAAGGTGTTACATTTTGTAGCTTGTTTCCAATAAGTATATAAATTGTCCAAAGAGGTTGTATTCTACAGTCTGCCTGAATGTAATCATTGCGTAGGTGTGTAGTGTGATTCTGTGGAGTTTATTTATGGCATCCCGTTGGATTTGACGTCATCTGAACAGGACATCGCACGCTCACTGCTTGATAGCGTGCAAAGGTCCGTTTACGCCGGTTGCTAAGCAACATCGTTATGGGGAAATGCAAGTCTGCGTCCAAATGGTTGGAAGATAAGGAGGAAGGACAATCAATACTGTATATAGTCAATGTGAGGTAAAGTGTGTCGCCAAGGTAACCGGTTAGAACTCCAAGTGGAGATGAGGTCTTAAAATGTATGGAAAGGGTCTTAAAAAAGGTCTTAAAAGGTTTTACATTTGACTTCAGGATTCCTGCATATACCCTGGTCATACATTTTAAGTAAATCACGGTTACTATATATCCCTAAATGAGGTACACAATGATTTTTAGGCCTAAAATACGATCAACTTGCTCCTTAAAACAGAGTGTATATCAGTGTATGTTCTTTGTAGCTTATGCTAGCCTAGCGAGCATTTGTTTACTTTGGTCGTACAATGACCCAGGTGACTCAGATGACTCAAAAGGATGAAAGTCCAAAACAAGTAAAAGTGAGATTCAGAAACATTCAAATGACAGTTTATCACCAAAGATGTCGCCTAAAGAAAACAAACAAGTCATCTTCAAAAGTGTAATTTTCAGGCAGACAACACGATTTCTCGAGGCTCAAGGTTAGCAACAGGTCTTTAGATAATCATTTAAAAGCGTAATCTTATAACGGATTTGGTCTGACATCACAGAAAGTCTCAAATATAAACTTATTTCCCCTCAGTTTCCGTATCACAGGACATAAGGAACCTCATCCCATTCAGTGGCAAAGGCTTCCAGCTCGGAGGGAATCCCCAACCCTCCCCAGCGGTGCCTCCCTCTCCAAAGAAGCTCTTCCCGCCATCCTCTCCGGCTAAAAGTCTTGTCCCCTCCATCGGACCAGCTTCCTCCATGGTGCAGAAGCCACTTAAGAAGAAGTCTGTCGGCAACACCAGAGCTTTTGTCAACATCAACGGCTCTCCAGTGAGAATCTCCAGACCCCACAGCGGCAGCAACCGTAGCCAAGACGCAGATAAAAGCACGCAGAGGTCCATAGAAGGCCTCTTTACCAGCACGAGCCTCAGGAGGTCAGCGGGTCAACCCTCTAACCCAGAAACGAAAAGAGATCCTCCCAATGCTGCTTTCTCTGCGTCTGGCGTCATTCCTAAACAGCTACATAACAACCTCACATCTACGGCTAGTCCGAGTGAACCCAGCCGTTCTGTGGTGTCAACAGGAACCAAAGGCAGCCCTGGTAAACCATCGCAGTCCAAGTATTTCAGTCAAACTAACAGTGACGGTAAATCAGGAGCTTCCGGTTCTGCTCCGGCATCGAGGAAGAGGCCGTGGGACGAGCGCGGGAACTCCCCCAGCATCTATGACTTTTTCCAGAAGGCATTAGGCAGCGATTCAGCGGCGCCTAGGGAGCTGGGGAAGACACAAGCACCCGCAATGCAGCAGAGAACTGCCACTGCCACCTCCTCTGCATCCTCCTCTACTTCCTCGCTCCCTGGGATGCTCACTTTGACCCCCCCCTCCTCCTCTTCCTCCTCTTCCTCCTCCGTGCTGACGGTCAGCTGTCCCGTGTGCCAAACGCAGATGCCGGAGTCAGCCATCAACCAGCATCTTGATTCCTGCCTCTCCTGAGGAGTAAGGAGGGGCACATTGAGCAGGTGAAAGGGACGTTGCAATAAAGTTTAAAATGTTAGGAGGAGTTTCAGGGAGTCTGCTGTGTTGAGTTTTCAGTTCCAAATCTTCTCAACAAAGTCTAAATACTTTCTGTTTTATTTGAAAATAATGTTTTTTATGTGGTTTTCAGTATAACCTCGCTGTCATGATCACAAGTGCCGTCTGACATTGAATGCCTACAGCACGGTATAACGGATAACGTAACGAATTTTACTTGAGTTAATTATGTATTTTTCGTGTGTGTGTGTGTGTGTGTGTGTGTGTGTGTGTGTGTGTGTGTGTGTGTGTGTGTGTGTGTGTGTGTGTGTGTGTGTGTGTGTGTGTGTGTGTGTGTGTGTGTGTGTGTGTGTGTGTGTGTGTGTGTGTGAGTGATATGGATCCTCCACCTAAAATCTGCTGGTGCTGCCCTTCACATCGCCTGACCTCTTGCTGATCTGGAGTCAGCTTTCAGACTGGCTATTTATTTCTGCACCTCTTTGCATTTACGCTGCAGGGGTCAGGCAGTGCACGGTGACTGTGATTCAGTGTTCTTGATTACACAGATCCACTGTAGATACACAGAGGATGTTTTGTTGACATGTTTGTGTTTTAATGTTTTAAGTTTGAAATGTACATTTTACTCCTACTTTAAGATAATTTTATATGTTTGTTCCACTTTTATACGCTGGAGGAAAGTTTTGAATATTTTGAGATTTTGTTGCCAAATAAAACCTTTTCACTTTTCTATTTAACCTTGTTTTTTGCTTGGAGCGTGTCCCAGTATCTAACATTTTATCATCACATCGATAAAAAAACACAAACTTTAATGAGTAAATAACAAAAACACTTGATACATTTGCACCATCAGTTCTGAATCCAGTATTAATGAAACCTCAGGCAGCTACAACCATCTGTTTTTCAGTGCTACGCAAAAAACACTGACTGCACCAAACCATTAAGATATATATATATATTTCAGACTTTCTTATTTAATTATGTCTAAAAAGATGCATTATATTATCGAGTATCTAGCATATTAGCAACTATTAAGTCTGACTCCAGAAGAACACATTTACTTACTTACTGAACACGGGAGAAAGTGTAACTGTCAGCCTCTAATCATGCAATAGAGTGCCACAGTGACGCGTCCTAAAACCCGGAGGTAAACTCCTTCCAGTTCCTTCGACAAAAACCAAAACGTGTTCTGTCTCTTAAATGTGTGTCAACCGGTCTCAACCACAGACCTTTTTTCGAGCTATTTTCCAAAATCCTACGGAGAAATTGCATTGGTTTTTGTCGAAGGAACCGGAAGTGGTAAAATGCTAATTTACTTCCGGGTTTTAGGACGCGTCACTGTGGCACTCAATAGCGTGTGCTAGCTAACCTGTGCTAAATCACTGCACGACACACATCTGTAGCAGGAAACAAGTGTCTATATATTTTCTTTTTAATAAATTGTATTGTATGAACCATAAAAAAGGTTTAGTTCAAACGTTTAGGCCGCCCTACACGTTACTGTAGTTACCCCTGCAAGTCAATGTGATTCATATAGAGTAACGGGGCTCACTGCTGTGTCTGTGTTTAATCTAAGAACCCCTAAGCTAAAACACACACACATAGAATGAGGAGTTGGACTTGAGACAGGAGAAGAGAAGGACATATAGTGGGTGTAACGGAGCTGGTGGGTGAGCAGAAATGGGGGAGGAGGTCAGAGGTCAGACAGCGGGAGGCCAGCTGCTGGTCAGGACTACGCCCTCCTGTCCCTGCAGAATGGAGAGAGGCCAGGAGGGTGACAGAGCACGAGAGCTAACACACATCTCATTCAAGCACCACAGACTGATGCTGCTGCTGCTGCTACACACCGCTGATCATCCTCTCTCTGCACGTGCATCACTTGAGGGGAGAATAGATCTGGGACAGAAAGCATGGAGGTTCTCTGATGTTTGAGGTATACAATGTTATGTTTAAAGAAAAGAAGAACAGGTTTTGTTTTGTTATTTCCAACCTGTAGTTTTATCTGAATGAAAGACCATGATCCTGATTTATGCACTTGGAAGTAATGGCTTACAAGGATAACTTGAAAGCACAACCAATCCTATTAAAGCCCTATCGACAATTAACAACGTGAGTGAGGGGTCGTGAGATCATATATTTTTCAGAAACAGGAAATAACAGAGATCAGCTTCAAATTTTTTTGAATACACCTGGAAGTTGAGGAGTGGGAGCGCACGCATCCCCTCAGTGAGAAATGTCTCATTGTTTCCTTTTTAACAGCAGGAAGAGGATGTTTTACCCTCCACATATTTATTGTTGACCACACTTCCATATGTGATTTTATACTTTGAAACAATGCCGTATAACCCATTGTCAGTACAGTTATACGTCACCCTGACATCACCCCTCCAGAGGAAGCAGGGACAGGAGCTGTTCTGACACTCCTCTCCCCTGACCGGCTGTACACTCACACACTAGGAAGCTGACCTCCTACACACACACACACACACACACACACACACACACACACACACACACACACACACACACACACACACACACACACTCCCTCCTTCCCTTCAGACCCCATTGTGTTTCTCAGACAATGATGCATCAGCTCCAAGTTCAATGCAGAGTTGTTCCAGCAGTGAGGGATGGTGGTAGAAGAAAAATGTTTTATTAACAAATGATATTGCGTTTTTCTTTTAAATATAAATTGAGGTCCGGGTGTAATCCGGTCATAAAACTACAATTTTAGACAGAGATGATCAAATTTGAATGATTTAAGGACGAATCAGATGTTGCACGCACACAAACAGACACACACATAAACATGTCTACGTGACTAACGGGGTACCATAATTTTACTCTGCTTAGTGAAGACTTCTGTCTCGTCCCATTATAGGAAAATAGAAAGAAAAAAAGTTTAAATGCAAAGACAAGTAGAACACATTATGATTGTATACATTAAGGCAAAAATAATGATATTTATATAAGCAAGTATAATAATAACATTAGTTCAAATGGTTGTTCTTTATGTACGTTTACGGCGATTGATGGTACACAAATTAGAGACTAATTCTTTTTTATGTTTAACCTGAATTGTCACCGTAAATCCTTTTTCAGAATATTAATGCTTTTTCCTATACTAGACACTAACAACGTGCACCATAAGGCTGAGTGATGGCTTTGTGATATCCTGCCATGTTCAATGGATGTCTGCGTTTCATCCATGAAACCTCAAATCACTTATTCCTTATGGAAAATGTCCAAGCTAATATTCTATGCATGGTGGGAGAATATCTTTAGGGGAAAGACAATTCATAGTATTTGCACTCTAGGGCTTCAAACAATAATAATGCCCAAGACATGGGGAAAGGAGAATAAAGTCACATTTAAGGCAGAAAAAGACATTCAAAAGACGTTCATTTTCTGCCTATGTACAGTGCATGAATACTTAGTGTCATCTCCTTGGTCTTTAGCAACACATATCGCTTTCCAGCAGAGACATAAGCGGATATCTTCAGAGCATTATTAGCCACCATACGCTTAGCGATGCTTTTTAGCAAGGCAGATTAGCACGAGCCTGCTGCGGTTACACGACACCCGGGAGGGGGGGGGGGGGCATCATACGCTTAATCCTTTGATCTCTGAAGGCAGTGATGATGGTGGTGGTGGTGGTGGTGGTGGTGAAAGCTTAAAGAGGAGTCCTTCTGCTCATAAAAGCCTCACACAACAGATTGTCCCTGATCGGTCTGCAGCTGAGGACGGTCGGCGCATGGCTGATTGTTTCTGAGAGCAGGATTAGGCTGTACTGTACAGATGCTTTTCAACGGCAAATGTAGTATTTGACACTGTATTGATAGCATGGAATTAACAGTTAGGAAGTCACATTGTTGGTTATCCAACTCAAAACAGGAATATTAGTCAGGAAACAGAGTTGTATTATGTGTATGACAACACTGTAAATTGATGAGGTACAAAGTGGATTAAAATACACATTTGAACCAACTTTTTTTTTTATTCGAACACACTAGTGGTTTTAGCATTTGCTTCCAAATAGTAGCTTGTTGGCTTTTTAAACTAATTAAGGGTTTAAGGAAAAGGATACATTTTAATTTTCCTTTTGTAACTCTATTTTAACTCTTCAATTGTTAATATGATTTATTTGAGTTATATTTCTGACCCTTTAATACTTTTTGTCAGTCAATGCAAACTTTTTTACACGTTCAGAGATTAGGACCTATTCACCCACTCCCAATAGGGCAAAGAAATCATAAGGTCTGACAGCAGCACCTTTTAGTCTAATAGCCTATGAAAGTAAAATCAAATCATTGTTTCTTGTAGCAATAAGTGTAGATTTGTTAAGCTTGGCTCTAGTGTAGGGTGCTCATAAGAAGAAGCACATGATGCTGTCCGTAGGAGTCAGATTCAATTCATTTTAGTGGATTACAAATACCAGGCATAATCCATCTGCCTGGTGTGTGTGTGTGTGTGTGTGTGTGTGTGTGTGTGTGTGTGTGTGTGTGTGGTACATCACATGCTCCTCTTTTGCCGGGGAGCGTGTGTGATGCTTTTGTGTGTTGATTTCAAGGTTATTGTTGTTATAATGTTGTTACGGTGCTGCAGGCTGGGGGTGCGGGAAGTGAAGCCAACCATCTGTCCTTTATACTCTAAAACTATTGTCCCCAGACACACACACACACACACACACACACACACACACACACACACACACACACACACACACATACCCCCATCATGACCTCATACTCTATGACTGCACTCAGCTGGGGGAAATCTATCAATTAGGTTTATTGCAGGCACTCCAATGAACATTACATTCCGACATTAAGCTGATAGGAAGGCCTTCAGTTACATTTTAAATAAGTATTGAGTGTTCAATGTTTCACTATTGGAGCACGAACATCATAGAAAGATTAATACTTACACAAGATCACATCCCTTAGCTTATTCAATCATCTTGTTTCTCTTTTTTGTAGTCATTTGTATTAAGACTTGTGTATATGTTGCTCCAATAGTTATTAATGTATCCAAATAGAAAGTGTATATGAATGAATCTGTATTGATGTTATAGCTAAATGTCGTTGGCTATACTGTATATTCAATGTGGAATGTATGCTTCTTATTTCTTATCATAAATGTTTGTCAAATATCTTACCTAGTTTCTTCACTAACGCAGTAAAGAATATATTTTGAATTTGTCATGCTTTGGTCAAAATATCTTTACTGGTGTTCAAATCATTTTGAATATTAATATAAAAAAGTTAAACAGATCAAACAGACTCAGTTTTCCTGCCTAGGGAGACGCCCAGCAGCCACAGTGTTAAATGGACAGGAAGCGGATTTGACTTCTCAGCCACAATCAGCACCATCAAGGTAATATCCAACCATGAGATGACCGGAAGTTGGATTTCAAAATAAATGTCAATTATTTTAATTACATTTTCTTTTTGGAACAGAGTAGTCACAATTATTCTGTGAAAATGCGAACACCACAAAGAGACCCCCAGTACATGTCCACTTTTCATACATGTCTCCAAATACTTGAATACATAATTTTACTGGTCAATGCCTTTGATATTTTGCTGCTTTGTAGTTGTATACGAATATACTAATATATATTCAAGAGTCTTCTGATTTAATATAAAGACAAGATAAGATATACAAGAATATAAAACAATGAACACATACCTAATATCTTAACCAAAATTCCTCATTAAAATAACCAATTAATCAAAACATCAACAGCCAGATGTGTCTGCCTCCAAGTAATTTAAAACCCTTCAAATGCCTCCAGAGGGACCAGCTCTCCAGTTGAATAAATGATGTGGAATAAATCTAATTATAGTCGCCATTATACTATCACGGTCGAATGGTTTACCATCACCTGACTCAACGTGAAAAATGTAGGGTTGTGATTGTGAAAAGGAAAACATGTTTACAGAACCTACACCTACATTCCTTAGTAAAAAACATTTATAAAAATGCCCATACTAAAAAAAAAAAAATCAATATTTGTCATTAACAAAACCAGTCCATCAAAACGTCAGCAGCCAGATGTGTCGGCCACAAAGTCATAGTAAAGGTCACCTATCAGCATAGGTCTCAGATATATAAAAATATATAAAAAACATGTCTATGAAGTGTTTTGCTCCAAATACCAAACGGATCACCCATTCTAGCCATGCCTCATATCCCTCTATTTCACTTCCTGTTTCAAAAGTGCTGATTTGGGGAATAAAGCTGTAAAAAAAAAAAAAGGATTACAAAAAAAAAAGGAGGGGGCTGAGTTCTCGCGGGACCCGGCAGATACTGTCTAAACCAGTGGTTCTCAAACTTTTTTCAATAATGTACCCCCGGTGAAAAAACATTCAGCCAAGTACCCCCTGGTCAGCGCAAAAAAAAATTCTATGGAAAAAAGCCTATATAAAGAGGTACAGTAGGGCGCTGCACCATCGGTGTCTGATTTATTAAAACATTTTATTGGATTTTGACCCCTTATATAAACATGCTGCGCTATACTTTGCGGCCACACGCCGTTGCCAAGCAACGCTTATTGTTTAGGTCCTTTGATAAGCAAGCAGTCATATCATTAACTAGAACTAGCTAGATCTGATAGATTTGGACATAAACGCGAGTGAAGTATAACCGGACGCGAGAGAGAGATCAGATCAGAACGGAGAACACGCAGGTCTTCCGGATCACAACTCCCCCGCTGTGACGGACCGGTGAGCGGAGCAAAATACACTAAGAGTTAGACCTAACACACTTAGCTAGTTTATCTACTCTGGAACAAGCTAAACTAGTTATAAATATCTGTATTCTTCACTGTCGGGTCACAGTACAGGTTCAGCGAGCTGCACGAGACTGACGGGTTGTCAGGAGAGAGAGAGGAAAAGAGAGCACCCCGTTTATTTTTCCCATTTTATTATCCAGAATTGCTGTAAACTTTTGAATAAAGTAGTTAATCTACTTTTAGTAGTTTGTTTAAATGCATTACTTATGTTGTTTTTTCATTACATAAAATAAATCTCACGTACCCCCTGCAGTACTCCAACGTACCCCTAGGGGTCCGCGTACCCCCATTTGAGAACCACTGGTGTATGCGATGTGAAAT
>NW_011370622.1:0-2901 GCF_000735185.1 Notothenia coriiceps
TCCATGTGAAAAAAATTGCTTCTCACTGTTCTCAGGTCAAATATTTATATGCGATTAAAAATGCGATTAATTGCGATTAATTAATTACAAAGCCTGTAATTAATTAGATTAATTTTTTTAATCGAGTCCCGGCCCTAATATATATATATATATATATTGCTCGCATAAAATCCCCGTGGTTTTTTGCTTTGTATGCCGGGGGCGGGACATTCATGTGATTGGTTGTTGGTCGCGGTGCTCGAATAAAATCCCCAAGCTTCAGACACGCCCAGCTCCAAGCTTTTTTTGAAGCTGTAGTGTGGACGGGCCGTAATACTTTAAATGTGAATCTATACGCCTACTGCCTGAATCTGCTTTATGGTTTTCACTTTCTTTGCTTCACTTGTTCTGTTTTTAATTCAGCAGGTGAACCTTGATAAACTAGTGTGTGTGAGCTTAACTGTGTGTATGAAACTAAAACCGAGCATTTTCTGTGACCTCATATTTTATTTCTGCTTTTTTAGACTGTAGTATGTTGTCACGTGTTGGTGAATAGGATATTGCTTGAAAATGCTTCAATGAAACCTATAAATAAAATCATTTTTGATCTTAAATATCTTGGTTTCTTCTTTTCTGAGGTTGCATTGTTCTGTTGTCTAACATAACACACTTAAGTAGAACACATCTTATAGATTTGTCTTCCAAAACCAGTTCATCTGTTTTCTCATGTTTATAACCACTAAGGATACCATTTTGTGGAGTTCCATTTCCTGAGGATTACATTTGATTTGAAACAGAATGAATGTTTCTGTCCATCTCTCTCACTCTATGTCTTCTCATCTCACCCTCACATTTTGCGTCTTTTTAAAGGTTCCTTTCTCTTTGGTTAGCTTCTGTTTTCCGTCTCCCTCCTCTCCCTCGTGCTCTCACATCCCTCATTCATCTCTCGTTTGAGTCAGTATGTGTGCGAGATAACCTATCTGAGGTGCTATTGAGGTTAATGAGGGGCGACAGCATCAGGCTCCAGATCCCTTTAATAAACCCTGTCAGCTCCACCCGCCTGGTGCATGCCAATGAGTTACCCAAACGTATCTCTGCGTGTGTTGGCGGAGAAAGAAAATTAAGTCTGTATAAAGGAAATGAGGCTCCGGTCAAAAAAAAAACGAACTGAATGAGGTGAAGAAAATGTCTTTTGATGAGTTTGTTATCAGGGACAGAAGATCAAAGTTAGGGGCAGAAATTACTGGGAACAAAAACTGTAACAATTGAGTTGTAACAAAAGTCAATGCATTTAATAAGTACAATATATGTTTGATGCAGAACTGGTATTGAGAAATATGGAAAAGATTGATAAGCAACCCTACATTTTTACATTCAAAGTGGTTGACTTTGTAGGAAATTGTGCTTCCTCTCAATCAGGAAATATTCTGCTCATAACCAGGTTCATATCAGCATTTAGTTTATCTACTGGGACATGTCTCCATGTTTTAATGTTCAACAAGCTCTTTATTGTTCTCATACTGCCTGTGCTGCAGCACCTCTTTTCACCGGCTGTCTGAAACCAGAGCCTAGTCTGCTCTGATTGGTTAGCTGGCCGGCTCTGTTGTGATTGGTCAGCCGCTAAGAGATGTCCCGCCCCTTAGCCTATCACGTACAGTACAATGTGTTGGAGGGATAGCCAATAGAAGCACAAGATGTTATTGTTTTCGATGTGGCCTGGTGTAAGGAGACCTCAATTTAATGTATACCAAGGTTTCCTTCAAAGCCATATCCTTTCGATTTGTAGATATATTTTCATCAACTGGGGTTCCCTCTTTTTTACCATCTGATGTGGATCCCATTTTCTACTTTTGCAAACTTGCAGGCAAGAGCCGTCATTTTAAATTCAGTATTTCTCTCAAAGCGTGAGCGCACACTGAAAGTAAGCCGCACTAATGAAACAGCAAGGCCAGCAAATGCAAAGCAACACAAAATGCAAGTCAGGACGCAAGCTGACAAAGAAGTGGATCTGCTCTGATATTAATTGCGCTACAACTACACTGGTCCCCATGGAATACTTTTTAGTTTAGGTTGGACTTAGAAAATAAGTGTTTGAGATGATTTATGTTGTTTTTCTGATTAGTCCTCGTGACGTCAGTCCTGCTGAAGTCCTATTTCCTAAACGTCTTAGTGAAAATATAGGAATTTCCTTTCAAGAGAGAGAACGAAACAAAGTAAGACAAGTGGAAAACAGAGAGCAGATTGAGACCTGAATAGAAGTTGGATGTATAGAAATGAAAGGTGACACTGCTGATTAGAGGGTTCTGCAACCTGACGTATGTGTCTGTGCTGCTTAGCTATAGGTCAACCCCCCCCTACACACACACACACACACACACACACACACACACACACACACACACACACACACACACACACACACACACACACACACACACACACACACACACACACAAAGGCAGTGAAGCTACACTATCAAACGGTCGTTGCTGCGACTAAAGCTGATGAAACAAAGCCTGGACTTAGAAACAACAACATGTTTCAGTAACACAGCTTTAAAAAGCATCTTACTGGAAACAAAAGGTCCACCAGGACAAAAAAACAAAACATGAATAAATAGCAAAACTCACCAACAGCATGGCGTCTGATTGTATTGAAAAACAAAAACTCTCCGAAGGATTAAGCTTGAAGAGAAAGAGGCTTTTGTTTAGTTAAAAACTGACCGGATCTCACCTGCAACTACGTTAAGGCAGCATCTACAGTTCCTCACCGTTTATAAAATACAGTTCTGTGTCATGCAGGGGGTTTGGAAGCCAAACACCAGGAGGGTTTCCCCAAACCCTCAAACTGTGATCTGCAAACATCTGCCACCGAATGATTCAAAGAGTCTAAATGAGACTACTATCCGTAGGCCCGCCTCAC
>NW_011370623.1:0-4900 GCF_000735185.1 Notothenia coriiceps
GTGTGTGTGTGTGTGTGTGTGTGTGTGTGTGTGTGTGTGTGTGTGTGTGTGTGTGTGTGTATTAATGAGCCGGAAATGTTATATGGCTTTCTAAATGGAATCCATTTAGTATTCTATACAGGTAATTCAACTACTATCAGCTGTCTCCAGTGGTAACTAAGTTAATTAACTCATGTACTGTACTTCAGTATTTGTACTTCGTAGTTTTGAGGAACTTGTACTTTACTTGAGTATTTCCATTTGTTGCTACTTTGTACTTCTACCCCACTACAGTTCTGAGGTAAATGGTGTACTTTTCCTCCACTACATGTATTTAATACCTTTAGTTACTTTACAGATGTGGATGAATGATGTGAAATATAATCAAGTGTTAAATCAGACTTTAGTTCCACCTGGAGTAAATCCAAAAGCTACCCTGCAGTATACAAAGTCATTCAAACTAGCTGCACCTTTACCAGCTTTGAGAACACTTTCATGATCAATCATTATAAAACATATATATATATTATTCTGAAATGGACCAATCTGCACTTTTACTGTCGCTACTTTTGGTACTTTAAGTATATTTGATAATAATACTTTTCTACTTGTAGTTGAGGAACATTTTTGAATGCAGTATTGTACTTGTAACAGAGTATTTATACACTCTACTACTTGTACTTTACTTAAGTACAAGATCTGAATACTTCTTCCTTCTCTGGCTGTCTGTACTCTTTGTCACTTTCAAACACTTTTGGGTTCAGGGTCTTTATCAAAGAAACTAAAGCTGTGGAGCCAGGGACCAACCCCCTCAAATGAGCTCATTCCTGTACAAAACACCAGAAGTTGGATAATGTGTTTAGTACGTTCACTTAAAGTCTGTCAATTTGTTAAAGTATCTTTTTCTCTTGGTCCCGACTAAAATGGATTTTCCTCCTCCATCATGTTGATTTTGTCAGAAACCAGTGTTATCATAAAATGATGGCTTAATCACAGCTGATAATGTCTTCTGGATGGTATGACAACGTATTGGCTTTGTTACTATATGAAGGAAATGATGATTAAAACATGTACCGGCTGTAGACTCAATGAATGCTTCGACGTTGCGACTGCCAGGGAAAATGGCAATAGCACCTGAGTTCTGCCTTTACTTCTGAAAGTAATAAAAACAGCACTGAGGCTCCGTAGTCTGATCCAAGATGGAGGGCTCTGTCTTCCCCCAGCATGGCACTAAAGCAACATTCTTTACATTCTGAACTTTCAAAATAAAAGCCCTAGACATATACATACACCCGATCACTATCTACCAGAGGGAATTTCACTAAGGAGAAAGTCAACAAAAAGCTTACAGAAGCTATCCCAGATTAGTGAAAACAACTGGAGTACTGTGAGGTTTTGGAAAATAGCTCTGGTGAGGGAGGAGGGACAGAAGGCAACGAGGCACTGATATTCCTTCTAATAAGCTTCATCAGTAACCAACAGCACCTGCCTACTCATTAATACTTCTGTTTGACTTAGTATTAATCATAGCACTAAGATCAGGGCTTCCAGTTCTTTGGAATTCCTATGGTTGTTGCTTTGGGCGATAACTTGGCTGCGAGGGAGTGCGGTCGTCTTTCAACAAGAAGGTTGTAGGTTCGATCCCAGCCCGTACAGTCAACATGTCGATGTGTCTTTGGGCAAGATACTGAAACCTGAGGTGCTCTCGATGGCCAACGGAGTGTGAGTGAGTGTTAGCTTACTAAAGCAAGTGGTACTGCTCTGTGTGAATGATGACATGTAGTAGTTAAAGCGCTTTGAGGGGTCGTAAAGTCGTAAAAATATTTAGGGGTATAACAATCTTTTGTTCATATCAACAGACAAATTGCAGTGTTGCTAGTCGTGTTGGTAACAGTCTGCACTGAAAAACTTTAATTAAATGTATCATGTCAACAAACTCCACACAACCATTAGGGTTAGTTGAAAGCAGTAACATTAAGTTTAACCTAATATTTTATTAAGTTATATTCAAACTTCATATTATTGCTTTCAACTAACCTAATACAGTCATGTGTAATCTGTTGAACTAATACAGTCAATGTGTTGAATGTAGTATTTAGGAAATGGAATGGAATGGAATCTTACTAATTTTATTGTTTGACAACAGAAACAGAAAGATATCTAAATGAGATCATTAACATATCTTTATGAAATCACTGAGCCAGGATTAAAAATCCGTCCCTGGACAGAGTAACATCTGTATCTGTCTCTGCACTCACAGCCGGCTGAGCAGCGACTCTACTTTCTCACATCTCTAACTTTCTCTGTGAGCACACATGTTGTTAAAGCTGCTGGGATCAACTTGTGTTTATCGTCGGGAGATATTGTGATGCAGTTTTTTATGCCCAGTTTATAAAAGGGCAAAGAAGAAACTATTTGATATGTTGTTCCAAGGTTTCAATGAACAAAGGCCTCTATTAACCCCAACTAGAAGAACCGTTTCGACACAAGATGTTTCCAGGCTTCCTTTGCACAAAGTTGAGAGTTATCAACTTCCAGTTTAGCTTGAAGCGAAAAGCTGTCAAAACGTGGACATAAAAAAGAGATTCAGAAGTGGAACTAACCATTTTATCATCATTGTTTTCAGAAATACCTTTTGTTTAGACAGAAAAAGAGAAAATGTTTGCTCAGTTAGCCATGTTGGATTCCAGTTTTAAAGGGAGAGAAGAGAACCAGGGACCAATCAGGTGCCACCCACGATAGAGTATTTCATAAATGAATTTTGGTAACTTTTTGATAATGGGGTCAATTGAGTGGAGCTTTTGGCTGTGAACTGTAAGACCCTCATCTTTTGTTAGCTAACACAGTTAACATGATGGTTTGGGGCCAAAGGGCAGTTTCCTGCTTTGCCAGAATAGTCGTTTGTCCTGACAACCGTTGAGGCAGTTTCACCTCAGTGTTCATAATGCATAATGATTAAAATGTGTGCCTCTTGTTATGAATAGAACAGAACAAAATGGTGAAGACGATGAAACCACTATGACCCAATGAAGAAACATGTGAAAACTATTCTCCTTCAAACAGCGACTGACCATAGGATCGTTTTGATACAAGACCCGTTATGCAGTAGGTTGAGATGGTTCACTGTGCTGTGGGATCCTCTCTGTATCTTCTTCACACAGTGAGATCAGTGTTGTGCTGCTGTGGGTGTCTGGCCTTCATCTGCATCAATACATACAGTGATGCTGTAGATATATCAGCCTTCAATAACACACCACAAAGGTGCATGTTTGTAAGATGACAATGTAAAATGTGTAAAACTAGAATATGTGTAGTATTCATAGGCTGCGCGTGAGGCTCAGGTTTGGGAAGGCTAAATAACTTTTTTCCACCTGACGCAAAGAGATCAACTCAGTGAAAGCACCGCCTGCTGACCAATCAGAGCTCAGTGTGCGGAGTTTAAATCTATCAAGTCATATTACAGGATAAAGGAAATAAAGTTTAAACTGCCGTATGCAGAGAAGACGCCGACGTGTCGCACTTATCATTCATATCACACTGATATCACATCATCAATCAGATCATCGATCATATAATATCATCATATTTCCTTATCTGAGTCAGCTTCTCGAGCCGTATCTGGCCGTGCAACACTTACAGTGTCACATACTATGCAGACGTATTATTTTAAGCAACACATTGGGTTGACGAAACACTCAACTCAAATGTAATTAAAGTCAGATCCACTTGTGTCTTAGATGGGGCAGTATATCATAAAACTGTTGTACGCTTTCAAACACTCTGTAGTTATTTTTTAACCAGTTGTTCTGTATTCTCCTTGCAGGTGCAACTATGTGGCTTGTATCCTGGATTATATGTTTAAGTCATGGATGTTTAAAGTTCATATTTGTCTAATATTAGTTTACTTTTCATTAATGAAGTATGACGCTGCGCTGTCAGTACACTTGTCCCTGTTTGTGATTGGTCAAATGTAGCTAACCCTGCCCCTTTCACGTGAAGGCGCTCCCAGCTGGAGAGAGAAACCCTGGCTTGATTTACCGAGTTGATAACCAGCGTCGTAGGACCGCTTAGCGAGATCTCGTTTATTAGGGTTAGTTAAGATAACTCAAACATATCCAGGGTCTGTCGAACTGGCTTCTTAGTACAGGGCACAGGTGGCTGCATAACAGCGCTAATGTCAAAGACACTGTGGTGACACCATGTTGGACCATAATTCACCTTTTGTATTGTGTTGCCACACGGACCCTTTAGTGGGAACACTTTCTTCATGTTGTCTGATAATAAAGAGTGGAACTCTATTCTCAACACACCGCTTCCGACTCCCTTTCATCGGCACTACACTAGTGACCCTGATGTTTCCGAGAAAGTTTCCGGAAACTTAACGAACATGGCTGAGCGCGATGTCTTCGTAAAACTGCCGGAGTTCTGGGAGCACGCCGCGGAGGCATGGTTCGCCCACGTGGAGGCACAGTCCGCGATGGGGACTTAAAATAATATTTTTTTGGTGGCAGCGCTGGGAAGCTCCACTTCATCCAGGTTGGTGGGATTTGTCGCTGCTCCCCCACACTATGGCAAATATGAGGCGATTAAGGCCCTTCTCCTTAAGACATTTGGCTTATCTGCTAAGGAGAGGGCCCGCCAAATTCTGGACATTCAAGGCCTAGGGGACAGCAAGCCATCTCAACTCATGGAGAGAATGCTAAATCTGCTAGGGGGCGAAGATCCCCGGATTTTATTCACGGAGATTTTCCTGCGTCACTTACCTCCCCGGGTCCAGACGGCGCTGGCCAACACGCCTGTCACGGAGCCCCGCTCCTTGGCTGAGGAAGCGGATCGTTTTTTCCTGGCTACACAACAGCCCGGTGCAGAGACGTTGGCCGCGACGCTCAGTGGCCCATCTGCAGGCAAGAAAGCATGGCGG
>NW_011370624.1:0-1436 GCF_000735185.1 Notothenia coriiceps
GTTTACAGACGAATGTGTTTATGAACCAATTAATGTTAAATAATAGCCACAACGAAATAAAATAACCGAATAGACAGGAGGGCATAGAGAAACCAAGATTCTGGCATTCCCCGACTTCACCTGAAGGCAGCAGAGCTCAACCACAACGTCCTCGCGCTCTGGTCTACACACAGCCGCTCTCTGTCGGCGGGATGGACGTCTTCTCCGGGGCCCCTGGATCCACCCTCAGCACAGCGCTGCAGCGGGACAAGCCAGGCCTGACATGACAGCACCGGGACGGGAGAAGAAATCCCCTCCGCCGCTACGGCAAACCGTCCGCCCCGAGGTGGTGTTGGCTGTGGGTCGATACGCCCTGCTCGCCGCCGTGTGCGCCGTCTGCTACAGCAGCTCTCTCCACGGAGAGTTGGTGCACGACGATGTGTGGGCTATCATCAACAACCCGGACGTCCGACCCGGCTCCAGCCTCAAGAACGTCTTCAGCAACGACTTCTGGGGCAAGAGGATGGCGGACAACACGAGCCACAAGTCCTACAGACCGCTGTGCATCCTCACCTTCAGGTTAGTTTCCCCAGCTTTCCCATTTCTGTGTTTACACCTTCACTTCCTAACAATAACACCACATTTAGTTAAAGCGCAGTGTTAACGACCCGCAGTACATGTAGCTGACGACCGTCTGCATGATATAAACACGCTATCAACGATGACGTCACACAGCTGTCCCCTTGTGAAGAGAAGGGGTTGCAGAAGCTATTTAGAATTATACAAGCTACACATTTTTTCTGGACACCTTGTTGGAGGAGCCTCACGTGGCATACACAATACACAGAGTGTGCTGGTCCCACTAAAACTTCCAATATGTGTGGTAGTTATATCATAGAGATGTGTCTGTCATATTTCTATGAGTGAGAGTAGGAGAGCAGCCCCCTGACCACAGTACAACTTTATTCTTTAGGATTGAACCCATTCAGATGAGACCTAGCCAACAAATACACGCACTGTTTATGTGGACTTGTTGCACAGCTCTAGCTCTATCACTGGTATTAGCAGTGGTGGAAGTACTCTGATGTAATCCTTAAGTAAAAGTAGCAATACTGAATTGTTTAACATACTCTCTGTAACAGCGCAGCGTTGAAATTAAATCTTACTTAAATAACAGCTGAAGCCTTGCGATCAAAATATACAATCATAGTGTTTAAAAAAACTACTTAAAGCATAAAGGCCCATTTCAGAATCATATTTGAAATTACTGTATAATGTTTAGTGTCGGATTAATGTGTCTATCACAGCGGTTCCCAACCCAACCGGTGTGTGCCGCGGTTTTAACTTCATGTCTTCATGTGAGCACTTCTCCTTTGCCGAGATAATCCATCCCACCTCACAGGTGTGGCATATCAAGATGCAGTTTTGCTTTATTGGGGGTTCTGGGGGGGTCCGAA
>NW_011370625.1:0-2331 GCF_000735185.1 Notothenia coriiceps
GTGCAATGGAGGTGTGAAAGGGTACTTTAATAGAGAGCAGAATAGGACATGTTGTCGGGTCGCAGCCCGGGACGACAAGATGAAGGGCCAGGAGGGCACACAATATATATAGGGAACACACAACATGTCCGTGTGGAAACAAAACCCCAATTGTAGTTCCATGTGTGAATTATGAACCAGTGTATCAATACGTGGTCACCACAGTATATCATTATATGAGCAAAATGAACTAAAATAATAAAAAAGCAAAACTAGTAATTTATTGATTTTGTATTCAAACATTTGTTTTACTATAATATGAAGCTGTGTGATAAATACTACTGCTGAAATGATGTGTGTTGAGGTTTATTGCTGTAGTTGCTAAAGGGTTTTTGATCATTATTATATCTTTATGTACAGTTGGGATTCACAGAAATGCATTTTATTCAATAAAATCAGCATATTTTTAAGCTGTCACTATCCTGCATGTGTGACATAACAACAAGATTACATGTCACAACAACTGTTAAACCTTTTTCTACTTGATTTTAAAATGATATTATACTTAATAAATGTCATATATATGTATATCAATATCTCTTTTGCTTAAATCTTAATGTGTTTATTCCCTTTCCTACATTTTGCATTGACTGACAAATTCAAAATTGATTCAGAAACTGACAAAGTGCAATGACTCAGCTTAATCTTGGGTTTGAATGAGGCACTTCAATCGGACCGCTTGAAAATATCCTGCTTGCCTAAAGAAATGTTTTTCTTTTTCTCCTGATATTAAACGCTTTTTAGAGCAGAATCAAAATGTTTAGTCTAAAAATAAAATAGTTATGTTTATAAAAGATATTCACACAAGCACATTTTGTTACTGTTTATACGCTACATTAATATATACATTTATAAAGATGATGATTGTAAAGATGATTCAGATGTAGCTCACCAGTTGTTTTAGTAGTTGAAAGCTCCCCATTCTGTCTTCACTTGCATGGACTTAAAATAAATGTTCAGACTATACGGACTCTGTTAAGCATTTAAGGAAAGTTATCATTAACTTTTCAGACCATCTGACAGGATATAAAGTAACCAGCAGACACCTCACAATCCTGGCTTCATGACGAAGTTTTTTATTGCTATTTATAACGAAAGCTTTTCTGTTTGAGTTATGGTATAAAAACACTATAACGCATTTGTGAAGTGCATTGTATTATGCATCTGAAAGCAGAATTCTCTGGGCGGATAACATTTCATATTATTCAACCTATGCTATTTTTTTCCTTCATTTTATCATATATATACAACACACTAGACTCGGATGTTGTAATTTTATTCAACATACTATACTTTACTGGGACTTTTTTGTATTTAAAAAACTATTTAGTCTTGATATATTTAACACACTATGCGATGATCTTTTACATATTTTAATACATAGTATACTATATTTGACGTATTATACAACATACACTCTTGTCTATAAAGTTGGAATAAAATATGTTTCCCCTCTGAAGAAATGATTGTGTGTGTAAATTGGAGGAAAAAGAGAAATGTGTCTGAAAGCTAAATTATTCCAACTTTATAAGCAAAAGTGTATTATACTATAACTTTGAATACATTTCGACATACAATACTATCTATATATGTATAGAGAATATAATAACCTGTAACAGATATTTTTTCCTTTACATTTTCAACAAACTATGATTTTTCTTCATATTTTGACATACTAATGTCATGTCATGTAATGTCAATGTTTGACATATATGTCCTTTTTCATGATATTATCGACATACTACAATACTTTGACTAAGTTTGACATACTTTACGTTTACTTTTTTCATAACCATTTTGGAAATATTATACAATCCCTTTCTGGTTATTATTAAGTAAGTATTCTAAGAAAAATACATTTAGCTTTTTACTTCACGAGTTTGATTGGCAGCAACATTTACAAAGTAACACTTTGATTGTAATATTTCCTCTTTTTTTGTGTAATGTTGCCAAAACAGCTGTAAAGTACAGTAACACATCTGTGTATAAAGCTTGTGTCTCATGTCTCCTTTTTCTCTTCTCTCTCATCCCTGGGGTCTTAATTCTCAACTTTTTTTAAAGCAAACTTGCACAGCACAACCAAAATCTAATTATCTACACAACTTCCCTGCTGTTCACATTTAAGAAAGCTCCCAATTGTCTGCAGAAAAAGGATAGTGAAAGAGTCAAGTACAGTATTAGACTTCTAGACCTTGACTTAACCCTTTAATCTTGAATGTATTGTCACTCACTTAAGCCTGAACTTTGCCCCTCCACTGGCCTCGACTGTAACCTGTAAACACATTGCATCCC
>NW_011370626.1:0-5757 GCF_000735185.1 Notothenia coriiceps
TTGTTGAAATTGGACCATTGCAGCAGGTCTATGATGTGGCATTTGCATATCCTAACTGTAGGTGCAGTTGTTAAATAAAGGGACAAGAAGGTGTGTAAAATTAAGGAAAAAGCCTCTATTTGCCCTTCTCTGTTTGTATTTGTCTATTGGTGTGATGATAGTTACTGACTGCAGGGCATAGTTCATTCACTGTTAGATGACTGGAGATAAACCCTGCAGCTGTCTGATAGAGGGCACGACACGGGATGAATGAGGCAACTTTCAGCCTGCATTTTGTGGATTTATGCTGCAACATATGATTCGTGTAATCCACGATTTATTTGTGTTTTTTTTGGGTTAATAGTTTGAAAAATGGCAGAAATTTGCAAGAAACTGCCATTTCAATTTCCCAGAGTCCAATGTGTTCAGATGGCATGTTTTGTTCTACAAGCAATCCAAAATATTTTATATTAAAAACAGAAAAGCAGCACATTCTGTCATTCAAAATGCTATAAACTGCTAATATTGGAACATTTTAGGGCTGCAACCTGGCTGCAACCGATCACTTTCAAGATAAATCTGCGGGAAGAGGGAAGGTTTTGTATAAAATGACAAACATTTTAATACTAAATATTTAAGTCTATACTAAGTTGGTTCATTTTCTGTCTGTCTAATGATTGAATAATTGAATAATCAGCACTATTAATTACTGTTCACCCTCGTATTGCAGTTACATTTGCTCAGATTAATGGTATTGGTCATAGTGTGCCCCTTCACTTCAGGACCAGAGGATTTTGATACTCCCTCCCGCCTTTTACACACACACACACACACACACACACACACACACACACACACACACACACACACACACACACACACACACACACACACACACACACACACACACACACAGAGTTGGACATCTGTAGCGAGCTTGGCCGGCTGTTGCTGTTGGGCACACACTCCCTCCCTTTAGCCTTGAGTCTATTGACAGCAGGTTTCCTCTTTGTGTTTTTTGCCCTCACCAGTTTCCCCTCTTCAGCTGACACAGCCATGCTGGTGTGTCGAGCATTTGTCCGCAGATTAGAGTAGTAGTTACATAAACACCTACCAAGGAAGAGCTGCTCTGAAGGCGGAACTAACCTCATCGTGGAGTGAAATCTCAGTGGGTAGAGACAAAGAAATCTCAGTGGGCAGAGACAAAGTAACATAAGCCCCATCTGTACTAGACCAGAAAGTGTGTATCTTTGGTAAAGTATTCAAAAGATGTTCAAAGACTTTTGGTCTGCTTGCGGTTGATCACTGATATTCTTGACCATGGTGTGTACCTACATTTGAGGATTCATCGGACTCATTTGAATACCAATCCAGAGCAGTTATGGTGGCTATGATGTTGGCTCAATGTACTCAGTTTGCACATTTTCCCATATGAAAAACTTGTGTAGTAATTTACATCACTGAGTGTCGGAGTATAGTTACTGAAACAGATTCTGATAACGACTAAAAAAGAGTAGAAGCCATAGTACACAGCTCCTGAATATACAATTATTAATATATATTCAATATCTTTAATTGAATGGAGCTGAACAATTATATGCAACTATTCAGATAAGCAATTCATCATTTCAATCCTGTTCCAAGCAAATATGCTTAACATTCTCAGTTTAACAACATTTAAACAAAAACAACGGCATCTTCCTTTCTGTGTAAGGTTTAGAAGCTTTTCTTCATTCTCCTTTGGTCAAATCTTGGATGTATATTATGTGATGATACAAAATGTGTAAAATACAAGAAACGATTTGACTAAGTAAAGAGTATACAATTAAAGTATATTTATATAAAGTATAATAAAACGCCTGCTTATTTCCATAACTCCCAGTTAAATATTTGCGTACTTCCGGTTGGCACACAAACAAGGATGTGTTTCGTTGTTGTACCAGCGTACTCAATGTAGAACAACAGTTCGAGCTCAGTGGATCACAGTTGTGGATTTAAGTGGTGGAGTGTCTTCTTAATCTGCCAAGTGTTGCGCTGACAGAAAAGGTTTATTGTGTTTTCAAGCTGCTGCTCAAAACACATATACACACACTGATGGTAACACAAGTTGAAGCATTGCATGAGTCAAACTTGTAATTATAGGTGGATACGCCAAAATGATTCCACTCATTAAAGGGACACGCCAGGGTATTTTCTAGATTGTTCGAGCAGTGATAATGAATGTAACACAAACACTTCTACCCATATAGCATAATAAACCACACCAGCATTGATTTCTAGTGAAAAAGCTTTCTTTTAAAGATAACCTGGGGGACAATTTTCTAATTGGTGCTTTTTTAATGGCTGAAATTCCACTGTGTTGTTACAACAGGTAATAAAGACATGTTCAAAGTGATGGGAGATGAGTGATGTGTGATCAGGCTGGTAGTTTGTGTTGACACCTTTTTGTTCCTTCTGTTTGTGCTCCAGCTGTCGCAACAGCAACAGGAAGAGCCTCGGTGTCGGGACGCTATCGCCCACGCTGTCCCGGCCGCTCTCACCGCTCTCACTGCACACCGGTAAGATCTACTGCAACGCTTGGTATCCTTTTAATCCCAGCATGTCCCAACAGGAGCACCGCTGCAAACAAACACATGTTAGCATTTGTGTTGGCTCTACTTCAGCTGTAGTGTGTCATTCAGCAAATAACTGCACTGACCAATCAAACTGATGCACGTGCACACAGAAGCTTAAATACATGACAGCATTATTTACAGTTTGTCTGTTACAAAATCTTAAAATGTACAGTTTTTAAATTGATTGATTATCAGTGACAGTATTTGAGACTGTCTTTTTAAATGCATTTAGGTGCCTTGGGGTTATAAAGTAGGTTTAAATGTTGTTATTCTTACCTTTCCAAACGCTAGAGATGACATGTGAAGCTTTAAACAGGTTTGATGGGAACACACATATGCCACATTTGGCATATGGAAACTTTGCAGGGTTTGATTAATTACGTTTCAAGTAAATTCATAACTGTTTGTCATGTTGCGTACTGCTAGAAGCTCCTCTAACATTAATATCTGTAAGCTGTATGGCTCACTGCCTCGGCACACGCTCAGTAATACGAGATTAAGCTTGTTTGGATCTAACTATTAAGCCGCACCATAGCCAGTATGCTGTTGAGACTGCAGATTATTCAGACATATTCAGATCATCTGGAGCACATCTGCACACATCTGCCATTAACTGAATCCTTTCAGTTATTACACACTGCGTCAAAAACAATTATATGTAAATCGTACTCCAAAAACAATAAGTCATATTATTAGTTCAGCTTCTGCTGAACATCTGGACCAACAATCTCCAATGTTTCATGTTGCTTCAGGAAACTATGTTTTAAATGACATGTCTTTTTTTATGAAATGTGTTAAGGTAATCAATTTGGAGTTAGAGAAGTTCACTGTCTATCAGGTTGATGAATCAAAAGTGCAGAAAGTTTAAGGATGATTGACAATCGATAAGTGTTTAAATAAACTTTAAATTGTTAGTTTTCTTTTTCTTCTGAATCAACAGTACTTCATGCCATGAAGCAGCTGCACTCAATGAAAAGAGGTTTCCACAAGAGCTCCTCAAACCAGCAGTATGTGGATGTGCTCCCTTTTGAACTCAATCATGCTGAGGATTATCTAATCACAGAGTGCAGTCGGTCTCTAATTGGGTCTCTCTTGTGTCCTAATTGGTACTCAACTACTTGCATGTAAACTAACCACAGTCTCTAGTGGAGGCAGCCAGACTCTGGTGAGACCTGACTGTTTGCAGATCAGTGCTGTAATGTTTGAAGAGTAATTCCAAGATGATATATTGGACCTGTCTGAGGTGCTGGTAAATGGCACTGGGTTTTTAAGTGATGGAGGGTTCCTGCAGAGACGTGATGTCATCTTTTCTGAGAAGTTTCAACTTGTGAATGCAGCCATTTGGTCTTCTTTACTCTATTTCCTGAGTTAATTATGACAGTTAGGAATAATACCAGTACTGTCTTTTCTGTTTCAGCTGCAAGCAGCCCTCTAGACAGTCCTCGAAATGTGTCGACCGGCGCCTGCCTCAACTTCCCTTTTGCCCGAAGGTATGTCAGCACTGCTTGTGAATCCTTTCCCTGTGAGGTGATACATTTCTTTTGTCACATCTGAACAATCTCAAGGGAGGAGAGTTTTATTCTTAATCATACATTCTACCAGAAACGTATATTATCTGTCCTGGGATTGTAACAGTGAATAAAAATGTATAATCCATACTATATCTTAAAACTGATGAGATAGTAGTGTTTTGTGAGGTTTGTGATTCACTAGGGTTTCAGGTGTTTTTAATTCATTTAAAAACACTTTTGAAAAATAGAAGTTCTTAAAAATGGCCTGTCCGCAGCCAAATTGGAGCGAGGGGTTAGAAATTTTTTAATTAGCTGAACACTTTTATTTTAATAAAAAAACGTAATTAATAACACATTTAACTTGTTATCTTTCAACACAGTTCATTAAAAACATTGAATAATGCTTACATTTGACCAAATAAATGTGTTTTACAACAGTCCCCATGTTTGTGGTCAGTCCTGTCACGCTTCATAAAATACTCCATAAAAAATAGTGCAATACACCTTTAAGAACATGATTGTGAAGGAGTTAATCATCTGACGGAAGAGGAGCTGACAATAAGTGGGTAAATTCTGTCCTTGAATTTTAAGATTTTAATCTTGTTTTTACACCTTTTTTTTATTACGTGGACAAGCTAAAGGGTCAGGCGCTGTCACGTTAAAATATCCCAGAAAAGGATTATATTGTTTTTGTTATTAAAAAAAATGTAGATAAGTTCACTAAAATCCCTTGCTAGCAAGCAAACTATTTTCAAGCTAACATGTTGAAATGCTGAGAAATAGTAGTTAAAATGGCCGACTGTCAGGCCCTGTCACGTCAAGCCCTGACCCTGTCGCATCAGGCACTGTCACACAGTGTCCCTCTTCTTTTGTAGTCATCCCTAAGCTCTGAATCTGATATTGCTACTTAAAGTAGACCCTCCAGAAAAACTTGATTCTGCGATCGCAGAATTTACCGCATAATCAGCAAAATGGCGCAGATTTTTAAAAGGCCGCATATTTATGAAAAGGCCGCATAGTCCCCGCATTTTTCCACACAAAGTTGAAAAAAAAAAAAGTTAACTCGTCTTGAGGCGAAGTAGTGATGATGATGACGCGACGTCATCAGCTCGCGCATCACAGAAGGTAAACAACACCGTAGAGTGAACGTGTGGAACTCACACGAGAGAGAAAACACCAAGATGAAAAAATCTGATCCATCTCATTTACCGACGAACATTTCTGCTAAAGACCGGGCAAAGCAGTACCCCGATGTCTTTCACGAAAGTGGGGGGAAACTATTCTGCACCCCGTGCAACTTTGTGTTGGAGCATAAGTCTTAGAGAAAATCGACGGTGACGACCCACTTTGATTCATTCAAACATTCAAAAATGCTTTCTGCTGTTGCGGACAAGAAAGCCAAACAACTCACGTTCAGCGAGGCATCAACCTCCAAAACCCTTTCGAGGGCTACAAGAAACGAAGTGAGTAGCCTACAAGATTGAAGCTGGTCAGATAACGAACGAGTAAATGAAAACAGAATTGTGTGTGTGCACTTTTAAGCACTTTTAAGATACACAATCGTCTGAAACTGTTAGGTCATGATGTGAAACTGTTAACAAAGAAAAAGGGAAACTCAAGCTACTGCTACACTTTATTTTATTTATCTAAAT
>NW_011370627.1:0-1449 GCF_000735185.1 Notothenia coriiceps
CCCCCCCCCTTATCACCTGAATCTCCTCCTAGAGCACCATTGAGTTCTTTGCAACCAAATATCTCTCAGATACTAAAAGAGTTGGAAAGCCAGATGCGACCCTCCAAAGTGAAACCTCCTGTCCGTCATTGTCCGGTGCTTTAAGGCTCTCGAGACCTGCCTACTCTCATCATTTAAATGCTGAGGATGATTACCCCTGTCTCATTTTCCACCACCACTTTGAACCCAAGGTATCATTATCTGAACAGGCTCTCAGACTGTGGGCCTCGTGGGCTCTCCTAACCACATCATCTCATAAAGTGGAACACTGGGCCTGCATGACATCCACCATGGCAGCCTGTTTTGAGAGATGTTATTCTTATCTTTTGCCCTGATCATTGTTTTGAGCTTTGCCATGTGATATTAGTTCCCATGTTTTATGATAAAGGATGTGCAAAGAAAATACCAAGCGGTTGTTGTTGTTGTTGAGATGAGGGTTTAAAATGCTTTATTCAGATGTTTTCCATCACTTTTCTTTATTTTAGTGTTGTGCCGGTAATCCGGTAGAATCAAAGCAATGTGTTGGAAAATGAACGTTGAATGTTTAACAATCCAACTTGATTCCCAGAAGCGATCCCTCTGAGCATTTTGAACATTTCTGCACAACACTACAATTTCTTTATCCAGATAAACCTTTCATAGTCATTTGTAACTTTCTTCCTGAGTTTCTTCTATGATTGCATTTTTGGATTTAATAATAGATTGACAAAATGTTTTTCATAATTTGTCTCCTTTTCGCTACATTTCTGCTCTTATTTTACATGTTTAAATGATCTTAATGTGTTTGTATGCATCATTATACACCAGAGAAAGTCTTTGTTTGGGAAAACACACTTTGAAATAAACCAACTTCTGAATTTGATGAATAGTGAATGACCATTTTATATTGATCGTCAGAGAAGCCTCTTTCCAATTCTAAACCTCTGTTCTCCAGTGTAGTTGAATGCAAACATCTTGGATGAAAGCTTATTTTGGAGAATGAAGGCCAAACAGTAACAACAATAGTTGTGACAAAGGTATGAATAGCAAATATAGGAAGGTTCAAAGTAGATTATTGGCCTATAATCTTTACTCAATTGCATTAAGTCCAACAAAGCTTGAATCCAAAACCAATTGCTTCAAAAAAGTGGTATTGAGACCAAGAACCCTGATTGGCTTTAAGGAAGGACGTTATCTATATTAACGTTATAATATTTGACTCCTTAAAGGTGGGGTAGGTCATTTTGGAGAAACCAGCTAGAGTGCGCTAGAATTTGAAAATACACAACCGGAAGAAATCTGCCACTTCCTTACAGAGCCCCTCCTCCAACACACACGAACGCGCACATGACCAATGAGGGCACGAGATAAGTTTGTGCACAGATGGAAGGCTGACAGGCAGGTAGGCCATCCAGTTACTTTAGCCGGGCC
>NW_011370628.1:0-1284 GCF_000735185.1 Notothenia coriiceps
TGTGTGTGTGTGTGTGTGTGTGTGTGTGTGTGTGTGTGTGTGTGTGTGTGTGTGTGTGTGTGTGTGTGTGAGAGAGAGTTTATCAGAGGAGACGTGTCAATTAGCTGGGGGGTACAGAAGGCAGAGTCAGAGGTCAGAGGTCGGCGGGGGGATTCGTCAGCTGTCACTAACCATAAAAACGTACTGTGTGTATGTGTATGTGTGTGTGTGTGTGGGTGTGGGTGGGTGTGCGATACTGAAGGCCTTGTTGCGGGTCAATAGCTACTGAGCAGAGACTGAGAATAACACACACACACACAGTCCCTGCTCGCTGTGTGTGGTGATACCTTCTCCTACTCAAAGGACAGCACAAAATGAAAAAATAATATTAACCTTTTAAAAAAGATTCCCCATGTTTTATCTTTCTCCCATTTTTCTAAATTGAACACAAATATATATGTAAATCTTGTATATTGCACATTCTTAATTTGACTTACTTTATTTTATTTTATTCTAAAATGGAGCAACTGTCAAAAAACTCAATAAATAATTATTCTTATTATATCAGTTGGTTCATTCCCCCCTCTCCTTAGTTGTCCCAATCGTTCCCATTTTTAAATGTGTATGTATTGAGGGTTATCCTTCAGCGAGGACACACTTTATTCTTTACTCCAAAAAAGATCAGACTTTGTGTTGAACAAAAATATCCAAACCATGAAAAAGAAACTTTAACATGAGTTGAACTTGAGACGACATGCAAGTAAACATCCACTGATGTCAGGCAATAAAATGTGTCCAGACGCCTTCAAACAACAATAAAAGCCAGCTGGTTTCAGAACAGCCTTTCAATGCAGTCTCAAATAAACGAGTCAATCAGAAACAGCTCTTTAAAAAGGATGCATTTTTGTGAATGATGAACCTTTTACTTTAATCGTACACACATAGTTATACCTGCACATTTCTGAGTTTACATCACATGTTACTCGTTAGACGCTGTTATCCAAAGTTACTTACATACTCAATACTGTGGACAATCCCCACAGGAGCAGTTTGGGGTGAAGTGTCTCAGGGACACAACGACATGCTGACTGCAGTGGGGTTTGAACCTGTGACCCCCTGATTCGAAGTCCAGCACACTATCAACTGAGCCACACAAACACACACACACACACACACACACACACACACACACACACACACACACACACACACACACACACACACACACACACACACACACACACACACACACTACAACTACAACACTACACACTAACTACACACACACACACTACTACGTTAACT
>NW_011370629.1:0-2506 GCF_000735185.1 Notothenia coriiceps
CTGGAGGTTTTCCCTTGAGCGAGGGCAGATCACGTACCAATCACGGCCCTCGCGTTTCAAACTGTCTGAAATGAATCGCTACATCTGTAGACCCACACGTCGCCCGGATGATGTTGCGAGAGCTGCTGTACTAGCTTACGCTACAATTCAAAGACGTTCCCCTCCACTGGTTTCAACCAAGCACTAAATTTGATGTTTTCCAACCAAATACGGTTGAACTTACACTTCCCCATATTTATTTGTGAGTACATTCGAAGATAACCGAGTTTCTGACTGCCGCTAGCTGAAGCTTGGTTGCTAGGTTACTAGCTGGGTGTTCTCCGATAAGGGGCCGGGGGATGCAAAATTAGTGATTACTGGTTCCATGTTAATTTATTTCAATACAAATTTTGGGGGGGAACTGAAAGGCTATTACCGTACTGGTTACTTTGCAGCCCGGACATTTCCCCCAAAACACATTTAGACGTGATCGCAACACAGAAGTACCTTTCAAATCCGATCATTTTTAAGACCTTCTAAATCATATTTAAGACCTTTCTTATTTTTTTGATCATATTTAAGACTTTTTTAAGTCTTAAATTCTGATTATCAAATGTAAGACTTTTAAGACCCCGCGGGAACCCTGATCTTGCAAGAAACAGCGCCTGAGGGCTTCTTAACCTTTAACAAACTATGAATGTGTCATACCCACTTAACGGGAAGAAACTCAGCTATTAGACAATATTAACAATTTTTAGCTAAACAAAACACAAGGGTAATGCCAAGCCTCTGAAATAGCCCTGAGCGAAAAAATGCTAACGCACTTAGCGCAGAATTCGCGGGAATATTTATTACTTATCGGATCTGCAAAAACAAGATATCACATGAAAGCTGAGATTCCACAGATTCCAGAGGTATAAGTATCATCACTGTGACCAAAAATCAGGGCAGCGAATGTGAAACCAGACAACACACAACTTAGCTTTACGGAGCCAAAACGTCAAAAAACGTCTTACCTTTGATGTTTTCTGATCAAAAGTTGTGTTCACTGGCATTAAAACAATAAACATGCTACTGAAGGTTAATCCAATGTGTCTGTGTATCTTTTAAATGATTACTGATAATCCATCAATCAATAACAGAGTTTTCATATATAGCTGCTATGATAGCAAACAAATGGCTAAAGCATACTGTAATGTGTTTGGATTCAGGAAAAAGATGACGGCACTCCTGGAGACCTGCTGATCCAACAGGCACGCAGCAGCGAGGCCACGGTCCAGGCCACGGACCAGTACGCCCCGCGGGTCAGCATCGACCACACGCTGACCCTGCGCATCACACAGGCCTCACTCAGAGACCAGAAGACCTTCACCTGCATGGTGGTGTCCGACTCCAACCTCATGGAGTACCCCGTCACCGTCAGCGTGTGCAGTAAGACCAGTCCTGACTCACACAGCAAGCATTATGTTGTTCATGTCAACCTGAAATCTGTCTGCAGTGTTTCTCCATCAATCATCAAGTCAGTGTTCAACATCAATCATTTGTTATTTTATATGTTGTTTTAAACAAGAACCTTACATAAGATATATTTTTTGGATTGAAAATAGGGAATTTATTTTTGTTTAAAATAAAGGCATTGCACATCATTTGAAAAATAAAGAGAGTAGAAAATAAACAAATAGAAAATATATACAAGTTGACCGTGAAAGATACAAATCTGTAGACTGTCTGTCAAATAAACACAATTATGGACAGTTATAAATTAGATCAAAGCATGGATCAACATATGAATACCATTCCATTTATCAGTACTATTATAAAATTATAATATATGTGTACATTTTCTATTACCTAACAGTGCGTTTTCATATGGAAATTATATTATTATCTTAGCCTTTTCTTCTCCTTAAACATGCAAAGACTAAAATATGGGTCAACGTTCACCATACTACACTGAACACAAATATAAATGCAACACTTTTGTTTTTGCTCCCATTTTTCATGAGATGAACTCAAAGATCTAAAACATTTTCTATATATACAAAATAACCATTTCTCTCAAATATTGTTCACAAATATGAACAAATCTGTGATAGTGAGCACTTCTCCTTTGCCGAGATAATCCATCCCACCTCACAGGTGTGGCATATCAAGATGCTGATTAGACAGCATGATTATTGCACAGGTGTCCTTCGGCTGGCCACAATAAAAGGCCACTCTGAAACGTGCGGTTTTGCTTTATTGGGGGGGTCTGGGGGGGTCCGAAAACCATAGGGTTAAACCCTAACCCTAACATGTCACCCATTGAGCATGTTTGGGATGCTCTGGATCGGCGTATACGACAGGGTGTTCCAGTTCCTGCCAATATCCAGCAACTTCGCACAGCCATTGAAGAGGAGTGGACCAACATTCCACAGGCCACAATCAACAACCTGATCAACTCTATGCAAGGAGATGGGTGACATGTTAGGGTTAGGGTAGTAATTACATCATAAATAATAAGAAATTGTTTCAAGAGCGCATAGCC
>NW_011370630.1:0-2134 GCF_000735185.1 Notothenia coriiceps
TGTGTGTGTGTGTGTGTGTGTGTGTGTGTGTGTGTCTGTCTGTCTGTCTCTCACGTACCTGCTTGATGTCCATCCTGTCTCTCTTTCTTCTGTGTGTCTGCTGCTGCTGGATCTGCTCTGATTTACCTGCCTCCATCCTCTCACCTCAGATATTTATACCTGCACATTCTGGGAATAACCGGCATGAGGAAATGGAAACGTTATTCAGTATGATCTACTTCCCCTTTCCTTAGTGAAAGTATCCTGCAGCGGGCAGGCGTGAGTCTACTCACACCATCATCTGTCATTAGTGTCACACACACACACACACACACACACACACACACACACACACACACACACACACACACACACACACACACACACACACACACACACACACACAGGTGGGTGCAGAGGCTGACGGCACACAGGAAATATGCTGTCAAACACAAACAGTGCCCTGTTGACCTTTCCCACCTGAGCTAATAACCATAGAGCAGAGAGCAGCTGATCGCTCTAATTTCAGCCCATCCAATCTTCCAGGCTGGTGTGTGTACAGATCTCCTTTTATCACACACCATTTATTGTGACTGTTTATAACTTCATTACATTGTTTATGTATGTGCATGTGTTGGTTTATATCATATTTCGCATACATTCATTTAACTAAGACTAATATCATTGTTATTTGATCGTTTAGCCATCTAGTTACCTCTAGTTTTTCTTACATTTAAAACAATTGAACCCTTATCATTAAATGAAGATGTTTCATTTGACATTTGACATTTATCCATGTATTAATAAATGTCTTTCAGGATACAAGAAAAACTTCACTTAGGCATTTGCATGACACACACACACTGCGTCAGAGTGTGTGTGCTGATGCAGTAATACGATGCTTGAGAATTTCCAGCAGAGTTTGTGTGAGCGGCCATTAGAGCAGCCTTTGGGGGAGATAAGGTGACAGCTATTGTTAGCCCTCCTTTGTGGTTTTTCTCTGTGTAAATCTTGCTGATATGAGGAGACTCCAGATTTAGGGTTATATTAGGATTACAACACTAACACTCTGAGTACATCTGATGATTACATCACATCACTCCTAATGACATCACATCCGGTCTTAGAAATCATCAAGTTGAATATGACATCAGGGGCAATTCCATGTATAGATGTGGCATACAGTGAATGGTCACTTTATTTTACTTTTTACATTTATCTGGGGAGGGATGCTGTGGCTCAGTGGGTTAGTGCGCATATCTTTGCATCGGGGAGCACTGGTTCAATCCCCACTGCAGTCAGCATGACGCTGTGGCAACAGCAATAAAGTAATTGAAATTAGCTGCACATTTACCAGCTGTGATAAACACATACAGTAAGTACTCATATTATAGTACTTTTATTTTTGGTGATTTTAGTAAATGTTATGCCTTTACTTTTGCATTTTTACTTAAAGGTGGGGTAGGTAATTTTGGAGAAACCAGCTTGAGTGCGCTAGAATTTGAAAATAAACAGCCGGAAGAAATCTGCCACTTCCTTACAGAGCCCCTCCTCCAACACACACGAACGCACACATGACCAATGAGGGCACGAGATAAGTTTCTGCACAGATGGAAGGCTGACAGGCAGGTAGTAGGCCGGCCCGGCTAAAATGATTGGTCGTGCTGTTTACAGTACTACGGCTTCCACAGATGACATTTCACTAGCAGGAACCACGCCACAACAGTGTGATGTTTGTAAGTTTATTGAAGTAACATGTGAATGATATGAGGGGGGTGAAGGGATGATCTGGGAGGACGAGCTGTGGTACGTGCAGTGGGAGACTCAGAGTGGGGGTTCCGTCTCCGGCATGATCTGCGTGGGCTGATTACGGGCCCCCAGGCGATAGCTGGAATTAAAATGTTAGTATATACAGTATATAAATATGCACAGTTTAAATATAAATGTTGACGGGCAGAGGATGTTGGGATGAAGGGATGAGGGATGGAGGGATGTAGGGATGTAGGGATGAGGGATGTAGGGATGAAGGGATTGAGGGATGGAGGGATGTAGGGATGGGGGGATGAGGGATGTAGGGATGAGGGATGTAGGGATGAGGGATGGGGGGATGAGGGATGTGGGGATGAGGGATGTAGGGATGGAGGGATGAGGGATG
>NW_011370631.1:0-2293 GCF_000735185.1 Notothenia coriiceps
TGTGTGTGTGTGTGTGTGTGTGTGTGTGTGTGTGTGTGTGTGTGTGTGTGTGTGTGTGTGTGTGTGTGTGTGTGTGTGTGTGTGTGTGTGTGTACCTCAGAGCAGTGTCAGGGTGTGTGTCCATGTGAGCGTCCAGCTCTAGACGAGAGCTGCAGGTTTTGAAACAGAGAGGACAAGGAAGCAGCTCCTCCTCTCCTCTCACCTCCACCTGCATCACCTCCTCCACCTGCTGAGGGAAGAGAAGGAAAGGTGATAAGGAAAGGAGATAAGGAAAGCAGATACGGAAAGGAGGTAAGTAGATAAGGACAGGTGTGTCTCCTCACCTTCTTGGCGGGAGGCTCCTCCCCCTCCTCCTCCCTCCTCTTCACTGAGGGTCTGCGTCTCTTATTGGGCGAGGGGGGGGAAAGGGGGAGGAGTCCTGAGGCCGGGTCCTTCTCGTGGATCTTCATGTGTCTGAGGGGAGAAAACATGTTATTATTATATTACACTGCGGAGAGGGTGACAGAGGGTGAACATTGGTGGTTCTCAACTGGTGGGTCACAGATGTGCGAGTGGAAAGGCCAGAGACTAAAACACTTCAAAAAACTTCTGTCACGTAGTGATCATCTCCTCAATGAAACACCACAAGTCTTCTGGCCAATCAGAATCAAGATCACATGGTGAGCAGGAAGTCTAGTCGAGAAGAACTTTAGAACTACTCTTTATACTTCCATGGGTACGACTACAACATCTACAGAGAGGAGGAGAGGAAACAAGGAGATGAGAAGGTAGAGGGAAGGAAACAAGGAGATGAGAAAGTAGAGAGGGAAGGAAACAAAGCGATTAGAAGGTAGAGAGGGAAGGAAACAAGGAGATGAGAAGGTAGAGAGGGAAGGAAACAAGGAGATGAGAAAGTAGAGAGGGAAGGAAACAAAACGATTAGAAGGTAGAGATGGAAGGAAACAAGGAGATGAGAAAGGACAGAGGGAAGGAAACAAGGAGATGAGAAGGTAGAGAGGGAAGGAAACAAAGAGAAGAGAAAGTAGAGAGGAAAGGAAACAAGGAGAGGAAAGGTTAGAGAAGGAATTAAAAGAGGAGAGGAAACAAGGAGATGAGAAGGAAGAGAGGGAAGGAAACAAGGAGATGAGAAAGGACAGAGGAAAGGAAATAAGGAGATGAGAAAGGACAGATGTAGGAGGTGAGGGATCAGCAGGGGGGTATCTTCTATAATTAGGAGGCAACAGGCAGCAGGCTGGACGCCCATAAGAGGTCCTGACAGTCAGCAGATCATCAGCCAATCAGGAGGGAGCAGCAGGAGGAGGCGGGGCTAAGAGTGAGAGCAGTCTTCTGAACTCTACCGACCAATCAGAGAGCAGGAAACACGCAGAGTCAGCAGAGACACAAGAGAGAGTGTGTGTGTGTATGAGAGAGAGTCGCCAACAGCTGCTCAACTCAACATATCAGTGAACACACACACACACAGTTATATTTAGAGTTACAGCAGAATAAAGGGCAGCAGGGGTCGGATTTTAACCACTTATTATAGTTTAATTTGCACATCTTTTAATAATTAGAGATCAACAGGCACTGCAAAATAGAAAATATCACTTTATAAAATAGCTTCTTAAAAATTTGAAATTTTTATTTAAACCCCTCTAACAGCTGCAGTTCCTCCCCTCTTCACAGGGGGCGCTGCTGCTCCACCTCTCTTCGCCTTTCTGTGCTCAGCAGCCAATCAGAGCTCGGCACACCACTGACAGCCCATAATAGGATAATGGGATGCGTTGCCGTGGTAACCGGGCCCACGGCCTCCCTCACAACAGAGGCTCTGAGATGGAGCTCTGAGACTCAGATACATATTTAATGTATATATTATTTTACACTTTCTTAATAAAGCCTTTCATGTTTAGAAAGGATTTTTTAATTTAAATTATAATTTTTTATTTATTTGCCATACATTTATTTACTTAATTAATTTAATTGTTTTATTAACTGTTCTTTTTTTCTTTTGTCATAAGCTAAATTATGTCTGTTTTTAATACTTTATTACATGAATGAACACACACACACACACACACACACACACACACACACACACACACACACACACACACACACACACACACACACACACACACACACACACACACACACACACACACAAACAGGACCGTTGGGTCTGATGGTGGAGGCTGGACTCTGCTGATAAACACTGGGCGTTGCTGTGTGTGTGTGTGTGTGTGTGTGTGTGTGTGTGTGTGTGTGTGTGTGTGTGTGTGTGTGTGTGTGTGTGTGTGTGTGTGTGTGTGTGTGT
>NW_011370632.1:0-3323 GCF_000735185.1 Notothenia coriiceps
TCTGTCCCTAGAGAGGGTGTTCTCCACAGCAGGAGACATTGTTAGTGCCAGCAGATCTGCCCTTTCAGCAAGCAATGTGGACAAGTTCATCTTTCTTTAACAAAACATGAAAATACAATGACAAGCAAGTCCTAATGTCAAACTGGCTGCTTAGGTACGAGTACAGTAAAGTTCAAATACAGATGATTTCAGTTCATTAAAATGCTGCACCTTAATGTTTATTTTATTATATTTTGTATTTATTTGATTGAATACATTATTCACAGTTTAATAATAATAATTTAAAAAAAAATATATATATATATGTTATGTTCTGTGATAATTTTTTCTGCTGTACCGAAAACGTACCGAACCCAACCGTGTCCTAAAAACCGAGATACGTACCGAACCGAAATGTTTGTGAACTGTTACACCCCTAGTATATTGTGTTTTTCTGTTTCAGGAAACTTGACTGTTTCTCATTCACTGATTGGCTAATGACATCACAGGTGCATTATGGGATAGCTGTTTGAGTTACCTTGGCGGTACAGTTGATGAGAGGTTCTCCTTGGGGTTTCAGTCCGATGACCTGCAGAAATTCATTTTTACATACTCTCATTATTTTCTTATTATTTATCATTTCTTACAATGACATTCAATAAAATGAAAATCTGTCCGGACTCCTGAGTCGTGATTAAATTCCTCTGATGTGAAAATAGAGACACCGAAGATGCTCTGTAATGTCTTCATTGTATTTTAATAAATGATCACTGTAATAAGGCCTTCCTGTTGTAGAGGAATGGGGGGACGGGTGGTACTGACCCGGTTCATCTTGATGATGATGCAGGGTTTCCCTTCGGCGTATCCAAAGCTGCTGTCCGACAGACCTGAGCACTGGCGTAACAGACTGCGTTTGAACTGGCAAACCTTTTTCACCGGCTCGGCGTCCTGATCCGTGTATTCGCCCACCAGACACAGGTCGTTACGCTCCTGAACACTGTCGTTATAATCTGAAAAACAAGAACATCAACCAGACTTTTATTGTGATGGTCCTAATGTTAATCTACTGGATTTCCTGTTCTGAAGTCAGGGAGGAAACCAATCAGTGGCCCGCCTCCTGCTCGGTGTCATCACCGCTTATGTTACGATTGCTGTTTACACCAAAAAGCTGATGGATGGTTCTGTTATAAACTCAGTAATCTCAGACAGGAAACATCAGCAGCTGGTTGTTGTTTACATCTGTGTGAACCTCTAGAGAATTATGATTATCTCAGAAAGGAAACATATCAAGCCCATGCAGTTATTGGGCTTAGTGTAACATGGTGTCCTGCTGAGACGTTCCTTTAGGGTGTCGGTTTGTGCTTACTCTGCAGGAAGTTGTGCAGGTGTTGGGTGTACTTGTTGTAGTTTGTAGGGTCACTGCGGTTGAAGGAGATTTCAGCGGCATGAGGACGAATCACCAAACCTGCATTCAACAAAATAGATTTGAGATCAATGGTAATTCAGAACCTAGAAATGATTTCATGGCACATGATCATTATGCACACATAACAGTAAACAGGAAGTCAACTGGAGAATCTGTCAGAGTGAATTCACCTGGACTGGGCACTCGGTCCTGATAGGTCGGGATGTTTTCATCCAGAGTTTGTAACATCACCCACATGGTAAGACAAAACATCCCCGCCAGAAACGCATAGAAGACGAAGTAGAAGAGAAGGATGAGACCTGAGGGAGCCATTCAGAGAGCAGTTTCATTGAAACAGAAGAGGAAACAAACCATCAAACACAAAAAACAAACAAACACTCACACACACAGACAAAACAAGGCCCTGCTCAATCAACTGATTCAAGCTGCAACCCTCAATCAATATGCATAACTGCACTATCAATATAACCACATCAAATACGTGAGCACAGCGTATATAACTATCTCTAATTCTTATATTGATGTTTGTTCAGAGTGTGTCTTCAGAGTGCTTAGAGTGTTTCTTCAGATTAATGTCCTGAATGTTTGGAAATCAGATACAGAGACACGATCCGGAGAGACAATTTCATCATAACAGAATCCCTCAGGTCTTTCCAGGTGTTTCTAGGTGTTTCTTTTTCTAGGTGGTTTGACATCATAGGACTGAGTCCAGCTCCATTACCGGAGCCGTGAGCAACCTTCAACCTCGGGCCGGAGCGAGCTGCTTGGAGTATTTGATTAAACCATGTCCTGGCTGTAGGTAGGGCCTGCTTTAGTCCCAGCAATGTAGGCCAGTACCAGGGTCTGAAAGCCTCTCTGCAGACACTGGCAGTCAGTGAAGGGAGTGGAGGAGAGGTGAAGGGTGAGAGGAACAGTCAAGCTGCTGCGTTCTGCATGAGCTGGATGACCAGAGCCTGGACCAGAACCTGCATCACCTTCTGGATCAGTAGGTATCCTCCTGATCAGGGGTATAGTGCTATTTCCATAAGTGCCGGAGCGCACCTATGACTCGCGCATGAATGTTGTGGCACGACCACAAAAAGAGAAGCATATGGACATAGCTACGATATAAAAACTGTGCAAAGGTATTTAGTATCTTATCCATTGGAACATGTTTAAGTGGGGAGTGGACCTAACATCCTCTAGGTGTTTTTTTAACATTTTGAAGCTAAATGCATCAATCTGGTGCACTTTGAGGGCAAAGTTAAGGACTAGAACTCTGGCTACTGATCTATGGATACATCTCTCAACAACACCCATGTGAAACAGAACTGTAAACAGATTTACTTTTTCTTTATGCATATTTTACTAATCAATCCCCTTTTAAACGGTATTCTTGTTTTACTGTTATATAGTATGAAATGGATTTATATTTTATTTAACCAGTTTTTATTTATTCAGCTTAAAACAGGAGAAACAGACAGGAGACAGCTCTCTTCCGCCTTGGTCTAGAAACAGCTTCTTATATCCGTTATTCAGCTCATGCTAACAACAACAATCCCCGGTAACGGTGGGCTCTTGTTCGCTCGCTCGCTCACACAACATACCCTACAAAATACGCGGCATGTGTACGGCTCCTTAAGGTACTGCACTTTGTGAAGTGCCGGAGCGGCGTTCAGCACTACACCCCTGCTCCTGATGGTGTTCTGGGTCAGTACGTATCCTCCTGATGGTGTTCTGGTATCCTCCTGATGGTGTTCTGGTATCCTCCTGATGGTGTAATGGTATCCTCCTGATGGTGTTCTGGTATCTTCCTGGTTGTGTAATGGTATCCTCCTGATGGTGTAATGTGGTGTAATGGTATCCTCCTGATGGTGTTCTGGTATCCTCCTGATGGTGTTCTGGTATCCTCCTGATGGTGTAATGGTATCCTCCTGAT
>NW_011370633.1:0-4377 GCF_000735185.1 Notothenia coriiceps
TGTTGTCTCTTTTGAATGATGAATACACACTACCGCCGCCTGCTGGTAAGGAGAGTTATTGCCACTCACACATGCGCAGTTCATACGTGCTCGGCTCGGATTTGCGGTGTGTTCCAGTGCGCGAAGTCGGCAAATACGCAGGAGAGTCCGGCGACGCAACAGTTGGTGTCGGCGTCGGCGACTTCTCAGGTGACTGGCCGGTGTGTCTGGGCCTTTATACTGATAACAAGTTCAAACAAGTCAGTATCCTTCCGCGCCTGAGAAAAACAGTATACAGTTGGGCTGAAAAGCAAACTGCCTGTATTTATTATTAATTTAAAGGTGGGGTAGGTAAGTTTCAGAAACCGGCTCGAGATACACTTTTTGTTATATTCCATGGAATGCTCTTAACATCCCGATAGCAATGAATATCTTAAGTGCTTTGACAAAAAATCCATAAAAAAATGTCATCTGTCGAAGCCGTAATACTGTAAAAACTACAACAGCAATCCAATCCGTTTAGCCGGCCTTGCCGCCCTGTCTGTCAGCCTTCCATCTCGTGCACGCACAAATGTATCTCGTGCCCTCATTGGGCGTGCCGTCACTGGGCGTGCATTGCAGCAGTACTTCAATGACTCGCCAGCAACAGGCGGCCACTTTCACCATGTTAGGTTCAACATCGTCTCCTGGTCGCAAAAGAAAAAATGTAACGGAGCAAATTAAGAACAAAAAGAAAGTGGAAACTAGGAGAAGTCAAACCAGAGTCAATATTGGAGTTGCTTTGGCTGTGTAGTATTGCTAACCTAGATGTGTTTAGCTTTGCCTGATATGTAACGTTACTGCAGCCTGCTCTCGGGGAGGAGGTGCTCTGGAAGGAAGTCTGAAGGAAGGGGCGGATTCTTTTTGGCTGTGTACTTTCAAATTTTAGTGCACTCGAGCCGGTTTCTGAAACTTACCTACCCCACCTTTAAGCTACAGGGTGTAAATAGTGGTTTACAATAAAAAAATGTAACCACATTATTTTATATTTAAATGTTAACAAAAGACTCTAAACAGATCAGCACGTTTCTGCCCATTCTCATATCATTTCCAAAAATCAAAGCTGATACTAGAGGATGGGCCAGTCGTATATCAGAAAGAGGCCTAGGAGGAACTGCATTTATGAGCATGTTTAAATTACTTTATACACAAAGAATGGGCAACCATTTGTACTCTTCAATCTTATTATTTTACAATTATATCAAAAGAACACAGTCTACAATATTCAGATCTGAGACTTATGTTTATTGTTTGCCGATGGCCTTTCATCTTTTATGTTGGTGATTAGGAATGCATCCATTACCCCTATATGGTGTTGTAGGACATTCAAAGGACAGTAAGCAATCTTACCCTTCTAGAAGGCGAAACACAGCACAGCAGTCTTGGCTCAGGCCTCTCACTTTGAGAGCTTTATCTAGACTCTCGTACACAGTCTGTCCTTGGCGAACAGTCACCTGAAAACAGGAAACTGCATTTCAACAAAAGCGACTTTGAAAAGAAAATCATTGTCCATGTACACACAGGAAAAAATAATGCATACCAGAAGTCCTGAAAAGCAAAAATGACAGCTGCACATTTTGAGTTCAAGTTGTTGTCAGATTATCCATGTTAGGACAGAACTTCAGTCCAGTTTACAGATCACTTTTTTCTGTTCTATCCTATTCCTTTTTTGGACTACATCAGAGCTCTTAAAAGACAACATTGATGTTTGGCAGTGAACACAGCTGCTGGTCCCATACTGATGTTACCTCCACAAAATGTCACAACTGTGTAATCACATGGTAATCCAAAACCGATTTTGATCATAGCGTGGTTTGTCTGTTCTTTTTATATAAGACACCAAGCAGAGTAACTGGAAGAGCTCAGCAGTCAATACATTTTTCAAAAACAGGTTGAACATATATTGTCACAAAACTATCAACTCAAGTTTCACTTAGAAGGCAACAGAAGTGGACATGTATTGTTTGCTGTTTTCAGTTAATATGAATAACAAGATGAGTGCATTATCAGTATTATTAACATTTAGCAGAACAGGAAACGACAATATAGCAAATATAATTCAAAACAAAAATATGAAAACAGGATATACATGTCTGATAGGAAAAATAAGTTACAGAAACGCACCATCTGTGCAACCTCACACCACACCAACTTTACAATAGCTTACTCACTGACATCCTTAGGAGGATGTCACATTCTGTGTGAGTTATAACACTTACAACCAACAGTGCTGGCATAATCATTTATACGGATATAGATTCAGCCTTCCCATAACATTTATACTTTTTGTATTCAAAAATGTGTTTTTCTGCTGAGTGATTGATTAGAAACAAGTAAAGCAAATCATCTCACCACTGTCCTCTGTTTGTTGGGGAGGTAGACCCGTATGGTACCCCCACCTCGGGGTACATCCTCCGGACTGGTCTCCCCTGAGGAGGAGTAGGAGGAGGAGGTGGAGGACATGATGAGGCGGGAGGAACTGGGACAAGGAGTACTTAGACACCACCTCTTTAGGAGAGCTTCATGTGCAGTGGGATGGATCCAAGAGAGTTAGCCCTTTACTTAGAGCCTGCAACGACATGGACATATTTTGGTTTTGACACAATATAGACTACCTCCTGTGTGAATAAGGTGGATGCCTTTGTTGGGGGAAAAGGCAATTTTCCGTCCTAGATATAACGATGATCCATCATCCTATTAGATGAAGAAGGTTCCATTAATAAGAAACAATTAACACATAGCAGAAAGCCTGTCCCAAAAACACTTAACACTATACATGATCACAGCACATGCAAAGCTGTATACAACCAACGCCGTCCATAACTAAAATGGCTATGAATCACGACCAACTATTTCTGACTATATGTCCATTCACAATACCAGCCTACATGCATAATATGGACACGACAATTATAGATAAATAGTTTTGAATTCACACAATGCACTACGCAACGATTATTGGCAGCGCTTGCCTGTTTATGGTTATTTAATTCAAAAGCTAAATTGCATACATTTACGTTTTGATTAGAGGGAGTGTGCAGGTTAATTAATACAACTACACCCTCCCACCGCTTTTACCATACAACGTTAGTGAAAATACTGTTTTTGTTAGGTGGGTACTTGGTGTCGGTTACACCAAACAAACTCTGTGGAATGGCATCAGTCTTAATACATCTATATAGAAACATGTGTTGCTGACAAGGAAAACCGTGTATGCAAAGATACTGAATTAGTTCTGGTAATACAAGAGAGATAACACGTACCCGGTCACTTAGCGGCACATACAAACGAGAAACATGTTTAAAGCTAATGCTAACTAGCATAACAATTATACGTACACCAACAGAAACATCCGTGCATGTGCCGACGAGCTATAATTGCATGTAGAGATATAGCGCTGAAATACAAAGTTGCAAACTTGCTATCAACTCGCATGCTAATGTTGCTAACGATAGCCTTTTAGCTTAGCATGGGCTTTGCCTGCTAAGCAACATGACATCTCGAGTTTGGAAGGCCATGTTTCTCTCGGAGCGCTAGTTAAAGGATTTAAACTAACTAGCAAACTACTTTAAGAACTGCAGAAGATAGTACGGTGTGGGTATAAACTAATGTAATAAAAAATGTACGCTAATGCTAACGATGCAATATTATTATTGCGTTTGTAATTTCCTCTCAGCTCGACTTGAAACTGTGCAAGTCAGCTGGTTAAATGCTGAGCGGAGTAGGAGATTGTGTGGCTAACTCAGAGGCTAGTTAAGTTTACTCTAAGTGTACAGTGTTTTTAAACTACTCCTAGCCAGCTAACATTAGCCAATGTGGGGTTTCTACCACCGCGTCAGCTTATTGAGTACTTATGTGTCTTCCCAAAATAAACAGCAGTGACTTATTTAATCGACATGCTGTAAACTGCACACCGTTGTTGCTATACAGTTGCCAGGATAACAGCAAAGCGCCTTCCGTCAAATTGTTTATTACAGTTTAGATACAAGTAAAACGCTTACCTGTAACAGCCATTTTGAATTCTTTCAATCTGAAATCAGATCTGTCAAGAACTTCGTGGAAAGCGGAAAACCTCCGAACTGCTCCGCCCACATTGGTTGATTGGTTGAAAGGGCCAGTGGGTACCGCCAGCGCCGTATAGACTGAGAGTTATGTCATCTCCGTTCACTCCAATGGACCACTTTTTTACAGCGATGGCGGATCGTGGAGCCTCTCAATCGTTCCCCGGAATTTAGCGCCAAGGCTAGCAGCGCAGTAGAGTTGCAGCATAATAGACCGTTCGTGACGGACTTTTGAAAGGTAAGAAGAAGTTTAAAGATTTATATTGCGGATATTATCAGTACATCTGATTCAAATTAA
>NW_011370634.1:0-3286 GCF_000735185.1 Notothenia coriiceps
AAAGTACACACATCCTTTACTCAAGTAGAAGTACAGATACTCGTGTTTAAAAATACTCTAGTAAAAGTAGAAGTACTGACTAAACTTCTTTACTCAAGTAAAAGTAAAGAAGTAGGGGCTTTGAAATGTACTTAAGTAAAAAGTACCCATAACTTTGTGTCCTTGGTCAAGACACGTCACCCTAATTTGCTGTATTCACTATTACATGTCTGATATATGTAATACAGTATGTAATGTAAAGCACTTTGAGCATTAAGAAAAGTACTTTAATAAATGTAATGAAACACAGATTAAAACTAAAGTAACAAACCTGTTTTGAAAATGTAAGAAGTAGAAAGTACAGGTTTTTGTGTTGACAAAAGTAAGAAGTAAAAGTAAAAAGTTGTCAGAAAGATAAGTAGTGGAGTAAAGTACTGATACCAGAAAAATGTACTTAAGTACAGTAACGAAGTATTTGTACTCCACTATTTCCCACCTCTGCAACACTAACATTTGTTGGTGTCTTCTAACTCCATATACCTTTTTTATTCTTATAAACATGCCTTACTGTCATTGATGACTGAACTTTTCAGGTGTAATCTCCTGAAAGAGGCTCCCTTCAGTGCTTGCAATGAGCACATCGACCCGGAGCCCTACATGGCCGCCTGCACACACACTCTGTGCAAATACCCTGCAGTGGATGGTCTTAAGTGCCAGTTCCTGGAGGCCTACGTCAAGGCCTGCAGCCTCCACAGCAACGTCACCGTGGAAAGATGGACGACCAAAACCAGCTGCCGTAAGACTGTCTTTCAATATCTTCTGTTTTGTTTAAATATAAACGTATAAGTCTGATATGATCTCCTTAATCAGTGGCGTCCAAACTTTTTTCACCGAGGGCCACATACAGGAAAATATATGAAGGGCTGGGCCTTAGAGGTATATTGCCTCATAAGTTCAGTTATATGTTAGCAACATTAAAACAAATTATCCAGAGGGTTTCATTTATTTTGTTAGCAGCTCATTCCTCAAAACAGAAGCCTCAGATTGATTATAATAAGGAGAAATAGGAAGGGTGTATTCAAGATTGTTAGGCAAATAAGTTATTGGGCTTTTTTCTTATCAACTAAGATTTGTTTGAAAATGTTCCAACTTGAATTGACTGAATATATTTGAAAAGTGTTCTAATTAACACATGAATACTACTGTGTAATATATTTTTACATTTATATTTAAGAAGTACAATATAAGACAAGCACAAGTTTCATTTGTGGGCCATATTCCATTAGACATTATAAATTTGCTGAGGCCCGATTCAAAATGGTCCGCGGGCCGTAGTTTGGACACCCCTGATCTAAATGAATGAATTAAATATAAGACAACTTTGTTTTAAAGTTCTGTCGCTCTTTTGATTTACATTTTAGCAGTGGTGTACAGTAACTAAGTAGATTTACTAAAGTATTGTCCTTAAGTTTTCCCTGGTGTGTGTTTGCAGCGGCTGTCCCCCGGGCCTCCTGTCAGGACCGGTTCTGCAGCGATAATGAGTTCTGCGGAGAAAGACAAGTTGGGTATCCTCGCTGCCTCTGTCGTGCTATTTTTGCCTCCAAGTACAAATCGGCAAATGCTTACGGTGAGTCAGCGAGAAAATCACAATTGACTCAAAATCTATTTCATTAAATTCTAGAAGGAAAAGTCCTCCTTTAATTATGTATGTTGAACATCAACTTAATAAGGCAGCATGTAGATCTTTAGCAGAAATTAATTACAAATATGACCTACTGATATTATCCCAGTCTTTTTTTTCTCAAAATGTTATTCAGGTAAAATAATGCACAAACTAGTCTTTCAAGTAATTGTAAATACACTTAGAGATGTTTTGTGATGTTGAATAATTTGTGCATCTCCCTGAACTGTGCTGTTGTTAGGGTTAGGGTTAGGGTTAGGTTTAGGACAAGTGATTTCGACAAACGCTAAATAAATAAAATGTTTTTAACACGTTTAGGTGAGCCGACAGCATGCACAAAGAAGTCTGCATCAGTTACTATGGCCAATTGTCTCTTGGAGGACAAAAGCATCGACTACTCCTTCTTACACCTCAATGACGAGGCCTGCAAAGCTGAAATGGACGAACTGACCCACATGGTGACGTTCAAATTCAACAGCAGCAACACTTGTGGTACAGTGGTCATGGTGGGTATCTAGATTTTGATATGTATTTAGGAACATTGTTAATATGTATTTAGGAGAATCTAAAGGTGAATGAAGTGCATCTGAACGTGCAGTGACAATGTCTGATAACATGTGATGTATTAGGCAAACAACAGTCAAATTATCTACAAGAACACCATCATGAGGAGGAACCTCTCCGATTCTGGCATGATCAACCGTCAGAGCCCCGTGCACATCGACTTCTCCTGTTATTACGCTCAGCCGGAGATCAAGAGCTTGGCCATCAGACTGAAACAAAGGTGTGTGAAGGAGGCTCATTTTATACCTCCAGAGAAGCCACATTTGTGTTACAAGGAGAAGAATGAATTTACCTTTAATTTTTGTGTGCAGACTAGTATTGTTAGGATGTATCTTTGACTTCCAGGGCTGTGATGCAGGAGATGACTTCTGGAGAATGGAAGTACAATCTGACCATGAAGGCCTACATTGACGCTGAGCGTAATAACGTTATCCAGTCAGACACCGACATCCAACTGGACCAGAACATCTGGGTGGAGATTGAGACAGAGGGCCTCGATGAAAAAGTGGTTGTCGTGGTGATGGACTCCTGCTGGGCCACCGATCAGCCGTCGCCAAGCGGAGCTCTGAGATATGACCTCATCACGAACGGGTGAGATACTCAGAAATACTTATGTTGATTAATAATAATAAAGGTTTATTTATATAGCGCTTTTCATACAACACATGCGGCTCAAAGTGCTTTACAAAATGACACATCACAAGGAAAACATAAACAACAAGAAATTCCCCTCAGATTATTTGTTAAGAACTTTAAAAGGCAAAATATAACATTTGATCAGGTTAATAGACACAAGGAGGTAAAATAATGATAATAAAAATAAAATAAAATAAATAATGGTTTCTCTCTGACAGATAAGACACAAGACAACTGAGTCGATGCAACAATATAAAATATAAAACCCCACAAGACAAAGTGAACATATAGGTACAACTTACTGTTCGGAGACTCAGTCATTGGTACATGTTCAAAGCCATGCTGGGTAAACTACCACCTTACATCTGCTCACTGATCTCACAGAGAGTCGCTAGTAGCTATTGCCTAAAGGCCCTGACACACCAG
>NW_011370635.1:0-2030 GCF_000735185.1 Notothenia coriiceps
TTTTGCTGTCCTGTTTGTTCACGCTTACCCTGTTGCTGCTTTGTACAACTGAATTTCCCCTCGGGGATTAACAAAGGTCCATCTTATCTTATCTTATGTACAGCACTTTGGTCAACTCTTTAAATGAACTATATAAATAAAGTTGGATTGGTTAACACTTAAGTCCGATCACAAACCCAAGTGTTTACAAAATGCTGCAGACAAACTGTAAATTAGATCAAACTACAGATCACATTCGAGCCGTCCTGCATCGGTTCCAGGAAACTTCGGGATGCATTTAAAGGGTTTATTCTTTTACTTCTGAAGCCCTGCATGGTGTGGCATCAATTAGGCAATTCATGGAAACAAAAACATTGACCCAAGTTGTCAAAGCTATTTAAAGACATGTTTTTCCATTGGTGTCCTTTCATTATGAGTCGACTAATCAATGATCAGATCAACGGAGGAATAACTGCCAACTTTTGATGTTATGAGTCATATTTCCTGCCATTCAGTTTGAAATCGTATTCAAGTGATGCTACATAAGCTCAATCCAAAGATAATAATACATTTGAATACAGAGCTGCAGGAATACATCGACTAAAGTGATTAGTTCATTAATAATGAAGCTATCTTTATATCAGATTTATATTCAAGTCCTTTTTCTTCAAAAATGTAAAGATATATTTGAAGTTTAAAGACACGACCTCGACTTTATGGAAGTGTGATGTCCATTTATTTGACTATTTCTGACATTTCACACAGCAAGCTACTAATTGATTAGTGTAGAAAACAACCAGCCGGTAAATAGATGATTCAAATCAAGCTAGCTGCATCCTACAGTATTTGGACTATAAAGACTATGAGTATCTTTGAGAGTAAGACCGATCATTCGCTGCAGAGTCCTAAGATCATATTTAACTATTGACTGGAATATGAGACGTAACGACTCAAAACACGCACTTTTTCAGTTACATTTGACTTTTCCCCTGCATTTGACTAACATCATTGTTTCTTGCATTATTTTATTTCTTTTTCTTAAGTCTATTGAGACGGAGGGGGAGGAGGGGGAGGAGGAGGGCAGAAAGACACTCAGGGATATGGCTATTTACTGGAATATGAAGATAAGATAAGAAGTACTTTATTGATCCCAATTTGGGACATGTTCGCCCTGCAGCAGCAGAGGAGACAAGGCATTGTACAATAAAGAACCGTCATCGTCTCTCTGCCTCACATCGATGGAGACTCATGAACTTTCAGATAGAAAGAGACGAGCTAACGAGCTAACGAGCTAACGACCTAACGACCTAACGAGCAAAGAATGTGAGCGCTGTGACAGCAGAAAGCTCCAGAGACACTGAAGGACTTTAAGGACTCTAATTGGGCGACATGTTGGAGAGGAGGGAGCAGAGAGAGAGTCGGTGTTATTCTTCAGAGAGGACAGCATGTCAGAGATCTGAGAGGAGAGGGAAGCGACTTCAGGTCGAGCTCCATTTGTAGAAAAGCAGACTCTCTCGCTCTTTAAAAAGAGCTGCTAATGCAATACATCTGATTATAGGAGAAAGACTGCGAAAAGTGCAATAAGTGTTTATCTTTTGGGAGAAAATTGCACTTTAAAATGTAACCATCATCATTTTTTATTGCTGCCTTGGATATAATTTCCTTAAATGTTTTATATTTAATTCAAGTTATTTTCTCATATTTTTTTATATTTTTAAGATTTATTTTTCCAGTTTGATATTGTGATCAAAAATATATATATTTATCGTTATTTTTGTGTTAAATCAGATGTTTTCTCTGCAACTGAAGAAAAAAGGACTGATTTTTACTTACTAAGCAATTTATAATTTGCAAGTTTGACTCATCTGTGTTCATGCATTGCACTTTAATAATGTGTGTATGTGTGTGTGTGTGTGTGTGTGTGTGTGTGTGTGTGTGTGTGTGTGTGTGTGTGTGTGTGTGTGTGTGTGTGTGTGTGTGTGTGTGTGTGTGTGTGTGTGTGTGTGTGTGTGTGTGTGTGTGTGTGTGTGTGTGTGTGTGTGTGGTGTGTG
>NW_011370636.1:0-2954 GCF_000735185.1 Notothenia coriiceps
TATTCTTTAAGCTTGTAAAGGGAAGATGACAGGCAATCTGCTCTTCCGCAGCACCGCCCCCCCTCCCTCCGGCTGACATTATGAATGTAAGCGTAGAGTAATCATAAATAACACGGCAGGGTCCGTTACAGTTTGTTTTCATCTGATTTCAATTAAACAAAGTCTTGGCTTTCAGAACATTAAACTTGTTTCGGCAAATTCAGATGATAAATACAACTTTGAAGCTTGTAACGGCATAATTACAAGCGGAGAACGGAGTAACTTGACGTCACAGCAGGCAGAACAACAGCCGATGTTTCTCGCGGGAAACAAACCCAATACACACATAATTTTTTACACACACACACACACACACACACACACACACACACACACACACACACACACACACACACACACACACACACACACACACACACACACACACAAAATATCTTCCCTCCGTAGTATTTTGATCATTTGCTCCGCTAATAATCAATCAGATCGATGGATTCCAGAGAAGAGAAAACTTTGAAGGCCTTTTTCTCAAAATGATGACTCGGTGATAATCATTATATAATGTGACATATTTCGCTTCATATTTGGAGTACAAAAACAATCTTTATATCATTAGAAAGCTAGGAATATCGTCTTTCCAGCAGTGTATACAACTCAAAATGTGTCTTCGGGTCAATGCGACTGAATTCGATAGAGCAGGTCACATATGTTCATTTTGTTGTAGTTGTAGCCCCCTTGCCAGCGATTCTCTCTGACCATTCAGCAGTCGAGAGTGTTTACTGCACTAGTTTAGCATATTCAGCTCGGTTGTTGGCCCGGTAAGAACCTCGATTTTGGAGGGCCAGAAAAAAGGTGACCCTGAGCCGGAACTACCTCTAGTGGAAAAGCAAAAAAAAGCGGGGCTGGTGAGGCCCGGCCCGCTTAAACCATGCTACAGTGGAAAAGCGCCATTAGGTAACAGAGTTCAACAAGCATTAATTATACTTCATGAGTCCGCATTTAGCTATTTTTTTTCCAAGCTTTTTTTACCTTATTTAAGTTGTAAAATGTTATTCTATTTTATCATGTTATTACTTTGTTTGAATTCAAATTACATTTTTTATTTTAATATTACTTAATTTGTGCTAATTATATTTCAATTCAGTTTCATTTTAGTTCATTTATCTTGTTTTCTTATCTTAAGCTGCTTTATTATTACTGTCATTACAGTTTTTAAACATTCTTTTAGCATTTGTATTGTTTTTTTGTTCATTGGTCTAACATTTTAAGAATTGTCTTTTCTGTTGCTTTTCACAGCTTACACCCATTGACTTATTTCAGCTTGTCAATCATCTGTGAAGCACTTTGAACAGCATAAAACCATTTATGGCACCTCTTTACTGAACTTAACATGTTTTATCTTGCACTTTTATAGCTGACTCACCTGACAAACAATACAAATAAAATCCCCCCCAGAATAATAACACAGTTTCCTTCCGAGAGTAGGCTAGTTTTACTACTTCACATTTTTCATTTCTGTAAAATGTGTTTTAACAGGTACTGAAACAGCAGCATGACTCTGCAAGATAGTTTAGCTTTTGGGGCTAAATATCCACTAAAAGAATGTAAATTATACCTTAAGGAGATGGATAATTATGCTTTGTGATTTTTAATTCTCTCCATAATGAGGAGACAGAGGAGAATGTAGCTTAATACAGGTTTACAATGCGTCTTTCAACAAGAACTGAATTAAATGAAGTCCAGCTTATTGTTCAAACTGAGATGGGGCGAGGCACATGTGGAGAGTTTCCCTCTGGAATCATTGTTGCTTTAAATTCTGCACAAACAAAGGCAATTAAAAGCTGACAAAGAAGTTCTCATAGTGATCAAACTACTAGATTTGTCCACAACCTTGGTCAAATGATCACTAACAAAGTGGAGAATAAAATCCCAATTTTTCCCAATTTTCAGAAAATAGAATCAACAGCTGAAAAGGGTAAATAACATTTTAGAATATAATGAAAATGCCGGTCCACATTTCCTTGAGCCTAAATGAATGTCTTCACATCCAAAGATATTCCGTTTACAATAATGTAACAGAAAAATACATCATATCACAATTGATAAACTGAGACTATGTTATGTTTGCCTCTTTTAGTTTTAGCTAAAACAAATTTAAACACCAAACATTCTCTGGTTTGAGCTTCTTTTCTTCTTTTAAATCAAATACATTGACTGTTGGTGGACAAATACGACTTAAAGACGTCATCTTAAGGCGCTGACACACCAAACTGACACCAAATAATTATTTTTTGCCGGTCAACATGTCCGTTTAAGTTTAAATCTTCCGGACAATATGATAAAAATGCCGGTCAAAGGTCTTCTTTGTTATTTATTGAGCTTTAAAACAAATTGATATGATTCAATATTAAACAAACTAATTATAGTAGATTAACTATTCAAAAGTGTACAGTAACTTATATTTACACGGGAATAATAAACGGAGCGCACTCTCCCTCTCCTGACCCGTCAGTATCATGCAGCTCGCGGATCAGTAATGAGTGACCCGACAGTAAAAATAAACATATCTATAACTAATGTAGGTAGTTTGAGAGGTAATTAAAAGCCGAAAAACACACCGCAAAGACTTCAGCCGACGGCCAAGTAGCACGTACGCACTGCGCATGCGTGAGTCGCAATAACTCTCCTTACCAGCAGGCGGCGGTAGTGTGTATTCGTCATTCAAAAGAGGCAACAACCGGAAGACAGACTGCGTTATATATACAAACAACAAATAGCTACATGCTACAGCTCGAGCCAAGCAGCACAGCAAGCCCCCAGGAAGTGCGCCGGACTCTGAGGAAAATATTTGTTGTGGCCAAACAGCGTTACTACACTTCCTTATCAGTCGCTGGGCCCGGAAATACTTTTTCCCATTGACTAACATTGGGAAAGAGACGTCTGTAAATCATTGGATG
>NW_011370637.1:0-4244 GCF_000735185.1 Notothenia coriiceps
AATTATTCAACTGTCTTCTCACTTCAGCAACTACACAAATGTGTATGCACTTATCATTATTGATAGCCAGTCTGAGCCAGAAGACAAAATGGAGCAACGGTATTAATTGTTACTATTACCACTTAATTTTTCTATTCTATACTGTAAATCTTATTACTAGCTTCATCATTTAATATTACAATACATCACTTTGTCTTTCCCAGCACAGAATACCTGACTGCGGAGGACATTGTTGCAGAACTCTCTGCAAAAAGAACAAACACATCTTGCAGCAGGTTCAATATTAATAGAGCCAATGTGTGGGATGGAGCAATCCGCGGCTTCAAAGGTGCCTCATTCGACACCTCTCATAGATGTCATACATACATACTATGGCCCGTGTTATTTGCCTGCACTTGATTTGTCATCTCTTTTAACAATGTTCTTCCCTCACTTTATCTTCTCTTCACGTGAAGCTCTCCTCAGCTGGTGTAGTAGTTAGGCCCGCTAACGCTAGCTATATAAATATGACGCTCTATGTATCAAAACAAACAAAACTTACCTTCTTAAATCTTTCTCCACTTAAATGAACTTTATTTCCTCCTGATTTTCATCACTCTTGTTCGTTCTCTCTATGTCTGGTCATACATCAATCTGTTCCACGTAGTGCGCTCCCTAGAGGCCTGGAGCACTTCCGGAATGTTTTTTTTTGTATGTGTTTTGGGATTTGTACGTACTTTGGACTTTGCATATCGTGCAGCGTTTTTTTGGTTGCGTTTGTTTTCGGGGTTTGTGTGTTGTATTTAGTTTGCATCATTTCTGTAAATGCAGCGTTGTTCTGTTGTATTTGTTTTCAGGGTTTGTTTGTTTTTCATTTCATTATTTGCAGGTGTTTCCTGCTTATGTATGCGTTTTGGGCCGTTGTTCCGCGTTTGCACCTGCCGGCCACTGTAGTAACACACTCAACTCAACTTAATACTATAACACTGTTATTTGTATCAGCCATTACTGCAAACTCTTCCCATCCTTAACAGCATTTCAACCTTGATTACAATCAGTTTCTAACAACGACCAACCATATATTTAAAGTATTGATTCTCATTCCGTCCCTAACACTATCTTTTCCTTTCTAACTAACACCGTCTTCCCTGATTGGCCAGGATTGCATGTGTGTCTAACCATAACCAAATGGTTTGAGTTACCTAAACGTAGTATAAACAAACATTTGATGCTTACAGTAATCCTTTGTTTGGTCATATTTATCGTTCTTAAACAACCGACACTATTTATGTAGTAAACATGAAGAGAAACAGTTTGACTTGATTTAAGTTGAAATACTGTGAAGTTTTCACAAACAAAGAAGCTGAATGTTCCCTTCGTCTTCCTCCAGTAACACTCTTACCCCCCTTCCCTTTTTCCATCATACTGCTTACCGGTCACTATGCAGCCCAGCGGGAAACCCCTTCCCTTTTCCTTGCCAATTTCTCTGCCAAATGAATATACAAGGCCGGTATATAAACAGTAACGGGTTGAGGAGGAAGAGAAACACTCCATCACGTCTCCTCCTGGCTCGCACACTTTAGTGGCCTACTCTTATGAATGGAGCAGAGTGAAAAAGGAAAATAGATTTGTTTTAAAACATCCACACTTCAGAGAGAGGATGGACCTTTGAGATGTGCACTGAAATAACTGAAACGTTGACTTTAATGAAATGTATTAAGTCAACACATTTCACATAACTGTATTCACTTAGTTGAAAGCAATAATATTAAGTTGAACCTAATATTTCTTATTTTAACATTATTGCTTTCAACTGAAATCTGTTGACATAATACCATTTATTAAAGTTAACGTTTCAGTTTCTTCCTTGGGTTTTCTATATATAAATATATATAATGTCCCAGTTTGAGGGAGTGCTCTGATCGCCACGACATTTTCTCTAGCTCCTCTCTGAGCCCTTGGTATTCCCCAAGCTTCTCGTGTTCCTTCTTCCTGATGTTACTGTTGATGATACTGCTGTATCACAACTCCCTTCTTCTGCTGTTCGTTTACAACCATGATGTCCAGTTGGTTAGCCATTACCATTCTATCAGTCTGAGCTGGAAGTCCCATAGGATCTTAGCTTTGTCGTTCCCAGCCACCTTGCTGCCAGTTTGACCTTTGGACTTCAAGCCATACTCTGCCCAGATGTTCCTACACACTGTGCCAGCCCCTTGGTTATGGCCCTCCATGTGTGTCGTACCTGCCTGCATCTTTCACCCTGCTGTTCTGTGCTGGACTGTCTCAGGGGCTTCTTTACCCAGCCTGCACCTGGGGTCCTGTCTGGTATGATAGACCCAAGCCTCTAAGGATCTGGTGCTCAGCGTCTGTTCTTGTGCTGCCATGGTTACTGCTTCCTGCCTCCACCTCTATTCCAGTATTCCAGTTAGTCCATATTCTCCACCCTGGTCCAAAAAAAATCCTGTTTCAGTAGCCTGATGCTCATCAGGTTGCCCTGGTTACCAAACACCTGACGCAGACCTTGTTGACCCGGGCAACGTCCGAGCCGGTAGGACTCTTGTTTTTGCAGTTTAATTCATGCTTGAGGTAGGCAGATAGCATTGAGGGTTCCACACTGGACTTGCCACACCCTGACCCAGAATGCTCACTGAAGGATACAGTGAAAAAATGAATAGTTGTGCAAATGTTTGCTGCTGATATAAGCCTTTGATTGAGAATCTGGGGCCGTATTCACAAAGCATTTTATCTTACCGCTAGGAGTGCTCCTAACTCGCGCTAAAACATTTTACGTAGGAGTTTTTTCTTAAAAGTTATTCACAAAGCCGCTGAGACCTACTCATACTAAGGATAAATCCCTAAGAGTGACGCGCCGTTGCTATGGATGACGTCGATTCTCGTGCATGAGTTTAGAAGCGGTCAGTACGGTGATTGGTTGTTCAGAGTAGGCGGTCTCGGTGAAACTCATCCGCAACATCCCACAAACGAGCCCACTAAATCACCGAAAAACAAGGAAATAGCCTAGGCTAGAAATGTATTCCTATCAAATAGTTATGGACAGTGCAGTTAGCAGAATACACGCATGATGACAAGTTTGTGCAGACCACGATAATGACGTTGTATATGCACGTTAAAGAGAGAGAACAAACAATAAAAATACGTAAATTGCATTAAATCGAGGAGGCAATTAAAAGCACCCTGCAAACTATTATCCAATGAGCATATTTCCAGCACTTAAACACTTTCAATAACAGCCCATACCGCCGTTCAAGTCCCCCTATCATGATGAATGAAAACAATCTGCGTGTTGATGGAATGTACTTTCTTTCTATTGACGAACACGTCCTCATCTTTTGATGGCGCAATTATTTTTATGTGCGTCCCGTCAATAGCACCGACCAAACCGGGCATACCTGCATTGCCATGAAGTTGGCTTTGATCCTGTGTAGTTGTTGATTGTCCAAAGGAAACCGGATAAACTGTTGGATGATATGTGGTCTAGAGAGCGCGTTGATGGTTTGGTTTATGGCACGCTGACTGATGGTTGCGATATTCCTAAATCGTCGGCATTGCAAAGTTGCATTTTCCCTGTTGCTAAATATCGTAGTGTTGCCAAACATTTTATTTCCGGACTAATCGGGTTATTCCTGTTAGTGGGGATGTTATTGCATCCCGCACTAATTCCACAACAAGTTTGATACCCTCAAGATTTAGCCTATATCTCTTGATCAATTCACAGTCTTCCATTGTCTCCAAAACATTTCGTCTCGCAGCCATTTTCAGATTCTTTGTGAATAGGTCTTACTGAGTTAGGAGTCCTCTCGAGGACTTTTAAGCTCTCCCAGACTTAGGTGCTACTTTTAGGCCTAAAATACTTTGTGAATTGCTCTTTGTGAATAAAATTAGGAGTCCTAAATTTAAGACTGACACGCCCATTATGCTTAGGAGTTTCTCCTAAATTCGCCAGTTAGGAGCTACTTTTAGCCCTAAAATCCTTTGTGAATACGGCCCCAGTACTTTACGTTTCTAACATAAAACTCTGGGATACTCAACATTTCCAGATTCACAATAGGACTGGCAACTAAACTAACTCTGTAACATGACTAAATGTTCTGACAGTGTTTTCTCAGCTATTGGAAATAAACATGAGCAAATCTGCTGGAAATGCACATTTTTATTTGTTGTACTGAAGCAGAAATTGTGATTATATTTGTTTTAATTTCTTTATATTGCACTGACTAAAGCAAGGCTATTATTTATATGTTAAA
>NW_011370638.1:0-2899 GCF_000735185.1 Notothenia coriiceps
AAGATCACCAGCCAATCAGGATTGGCGTAATGAGATTGATGCTTCTGTTTGCTATGCGATGAGGCGCATCCCATAGTGAGACATCGAACGGAGTGTTACGAATGAGAACTGGATACAGGGTTGGAGGCAGGACACTGTTCAACCCTATAAAGGTTGCTCAGTGGCGAAGCTAAAATGGCCTTAAATAAAAGGCATTTTCTGTCAAGTGCTCCTTTGTCCAGCATTTGGGTCTACATTGTACAACTAACCTCTGACAAAACCAGCCATAAGCACGTCGGCGACCAGCTAAACTGGAAGGTAATGGAATAGTTGCATGTGCTGTGATTGCATTGATGCTTTCCAAACATTGTCCAATTTTCTTTCAGACTAACGGAAATAAATGAATTTTACAATACATATCTTTAAATGTATTTGTTTGTATAATTGATTTTTCTTATTATCTGAGCCAGCAGCACTCACGTCACATCAACCTGATGTGTTAGAACATGTATTACTAAAAACATGGGGAACCTGAATTTTTATGTGGATGTTGAAGGAATTTTATGTTTTATGGAGCCATAAAAAAGATCAGAAAAACCCTCTGTTGAAAATGTTGGACTCTACTATGTCCATCCATCCATCTTCTCTCGCTTATCCGTGGTCGGGTCGCAGGGGTAGCAGTTCCAGCAGTTCCAGCAGAGAGCCCCGAACTTTCCTTTGCCTGGCCACTTCAACCAGCTCTGGCTGGGGAATTCGAAGGCGCTCCCAGGCCAGCGAAGATATATAATCCCTCCACCTGGTCGGGTGTACCCCTTGGTCTCTTCCCAGATGGACGTGCCTGGAACACCTCCCTAGGGAGGCGCCCAGGTGGCATCCTAACTAGGTGCCTGAACCACCTCAACTGGCTCCTTTCGACGCGAAGGAGGAGCGGTTCAACTCCGAGTCCCTCCCGGATGACTGAACTTCTCACCTTATCCCTAAGGGAGACGCCAGCCACCCTGCGGAGAAAACCCATCTCGGCCGCTTGTATCCGCAATCTCGTTCTTTCGTTCATGACCCATCTTTCATGACCATACAACAACATTAAGCCATAGTGTTAATATTTATGATCCAGATATTTTTCCAAAAATAATGATCTTAGTTTTAAAAGTAAACTGGAGATATTTCATGGTAACAGAACAACACAAAAGTGCAGACTCACAATCCAAGCTGGAGAACCAATTCATCCTCATTTTTTATTATTACACGCTTTAGTGGTGGTGATTTATAGGACTCAGGAGCTCATCAACGTGATGATGAATGTGGAGTTGTGACAGCGTATCCAGTCAGTAGCAAACACTTCATCACTGACACCATGATTACTGCTTCGGTCTCCATGTAACTGCCATGCTTTGACAAAGCACTTGTTGCATTTTTAAGTCCTTTTAGGATTCTGTGAAGCAATATGTTTGCTGTTGGGGTTAGGTTTGTGTGTATATCCATGGGTTTCCATGACTCCGTGACTGTGTGTTATATTGTGAGTGAGGTGACAAATGTTTCTAGCCAAGTGGACCATTTATCAAGCCCGGCTGCCTTCTCAGTTAATGAAGTCAGGGAGCCTCAGAGCACACAGATCACCCCTCTGCCGCCAAAATGGACAAACAGGAAAAGCATGAGCTATCACACTGCTGCGGTAAAAAAGGAACATCACCCTTTCCCAACAACCAAAGAGACTTGCATGATTTAAAAGTGATGAAGCAGCTCTGGCATATTATGGTACATTTTTCAAGTGGGGTTTAATTCCTAAATTCTTATTTTATATTGTTAAACGATAATCGCCTTGTTTTCATGGCTGATACGGGATAGAATAATTTAACATTGTTCTAGTTTCAGGGAAAGGGTTAGGTTAAGAAGCCCTCACACATACAAACACACACTCTGACGATCCTTTAGCTTATCAGACTGCCAAAGATTGAGCGATGATGCCATTTCTTGCTCTCCAGAGTTTGCTGAGAAATACACGTGTGATCCCTTAGGACAAAGAAAAACCGAAAATACGGATCATCTAGAAATGTGTACTATTTTATCATTATAGAGTCTGTAAGAAACAAGTATTTTCTGGGGGATTCCTTTGGTTTGCAAACAGTACAGTTTACTTGAAATGGCCAAACAAGATAAATGCTAGCAAAGATGTGTCACAAATCCGTTCAGAGTCAGGGGGCACAAAGTGGTGATAGTGTGGCAAATTGCCATCTTCTAGAGACCTCTGTAAAAAATGCTGGTTGAAAGAGAGAGGTGTTGGGGCAGAACCTCTGCTCCGCGCGTTCCTCTATGAGTTTGTTTTAAAAGAAGGAAAAGTCAAAGCAGCCAGGATAAGGGTTAAACAATAATCTGTTTTAATGGTAAAAACATACAATACTTCACCCAATCACCTAATCACGAAGCACTCTGCAGAGTACTCCGGGCTCAGGTTCTACCACCGTGTGAGACACGTCTCAGGAACGGCAAGTCAAAAACAAGAGCGCCGATCTTCAAAATGATCACAACATTTATACACAGGTGGGGAGGAGTTTTGTCGCTTTCTCTTCCGTAGCTATTTGTTATTGGCGAGTTCACTTCTGAACGAGCTAGCCAGTGAGTTGGCAGTGTTCCATTGGTCGGTTTCACTTCTGGGCGGGCGTGTGCGTGTGCGTGTGTGTTTCTGTCCCTCTGCCCTCAGGCAGATCCCCCAATCAATGATTTGGAGTCATGACAGAGGACTCTTTGACCGGACACATACTCATTCCCCCTAAACATCTTCAACACACACACACATCCTATCATGTATCTTATCACCCAACAGTCACCTGTTTTTCTTTATGAAAGCCATATTTGTAAATATCCAAACGCCATCGTCCCATGACAGTCACCGCATCAGTCAACCAACATAAGTTAATTGTTC
>NW_011370639.1:0-2612 GCF_000735185.1 Notothenia coriiceps
TAACAAAATATACACAGCTAGATCGGATCGCGTTTTAGATGCGACTTTAGAGTATAGAGGGGAATTATTGAAACAGGATTTGTACAGTGTTCCGTGCCGCGTGTATATACATGTGTGTTTGTGTATTTTTGCGTTTGTGTGCATTGTGTTTGTTTCCCGGGGAAAACATTCAGGAGAAACACCAGCTGTTGTTATGCTTGCTGTGACGTTCAGTTACTCCGTTCTCCGCTTGTAATTATGCCGTCACAAGCTTCAAAGTTGTATTTATCATCTGAATTTGCCGAAACAAGTTTAATATTCTGAAAGCCAAGACTTTGTTTATTTGAAACCAGATAAAAACAAACTGTAACGGACCCTGTCGTGTTATCTATGATTAGCCTACTATACACCTTACATTCATAATTTCAGCGGGAGGGAGGGGGAGCGGCGCTGTGGAAGAGCAGAGTGGCGAGTGAGAGCTGTCATCTTCCCTTTACAAGCTTCAAACATGCCTGTAGCTAGTGAGATTGAATATAACAATAAAAAATAACAAAATATACACAGCTAGATCAGATCGCGTTTTAGATGCGACTTTAGAGTAGAGGGGAATTATTGAAACAGGATTTGTACAGTGTTCCGCGGCATCTGCCGCTGCGAAAATGCCGCTTCCGGCGCCCTTGTCTTAGGGAATATTTGACTGACACAGTGCATCAGTAGATGTGATCTGTTTTTGGGATCTAATAGTCCAGGGCACTATCAACAAAAATCATATTATAATTGTGTAGTTCCACTATAGATATTTCCCAGTCAGTTCAAAGCACATTGGAACAGCTTCAAACCTAAAGCTCTTGTTTAACATCTGTGTGTAACAGTTGTGGAGCCAAGTAAAGTCAGCTACAGTAAATGCACCTGGTCAGATGACCAATCACTGACATGAACACACATCATGAAAGGCATTCCTCATACAAATGAGTGTAAACCTTGCACATTACTCTGTATATTTTTGCACATCTCTGTTCAATGCTCACTCTTTTAAATCTTTACACCTTTTACACCATCAATTCTGTAATACTGCATATTTTGTTTTTCAGAGTAGTTTGCCATATACTTTGTGTCTTACTTTTTGGTACATTTCTTGAATACTTTCTTTCAATTTTACAATAGTTTTAAAAAAGCTTTTATAATAGTTCTACATTTGCTACATTTGTTTGACTTCATCGTCCTTATTGTGTTATGTATGCACCACTATACACCAAAGCATATTCCTTGTATGTGTAAACTTAGCAATAAAGCTGGTTCTGATCCTGGTCCAAATGCATATTAGCTACCTTACTTTTAGTTATGGTATTTCCAAGGTATTACAGTCCATGACACTTTGTTGCTGTCATGTGTGTTTGCTGTCTTGCTTACCTGGTATTAAGTTGGTCGGCCAATGAGTGACCAGAAAGTTCACCAGCATCGTGATGGCCAAGCTCTGAGTCAGTCCCTGTTAGTGGAGCGGAGAGCAGGAGTTAGTAGATTCCAGTGAGGTGTGGAATCCAACAGAAATCAGAGAGTAACAACGGTACAAAGAGGAATAAGGACCTTTACTAGTCAATATGTAACACCAGAATAATACCAATAGTTCATCACATTGATTTTCATATCGTCTGTGTGTATTAGCTTTGTATGTGCTTTTGTGTCTGTTGTGTGTTAATGGGTTTGTATATTAGGGCTTTTCATTGGGTGTAAGTGCTCTATATGTGCTGCAATCGTGCGTCAATTGTGCTCATGTGTTTTCTGTGCTTATGTGCTTGTGTATCTTTTCTGTGTTTATGTGCTCGTGTATGTTTTCTGTGCTTATGTGCTCGTGTATGTTTTCTTAATGCCATCAACCTGTCAGGGACTGCAGTGGAAAATGAGCCTCTATGGCTAAATCTGTGATCTTCTCAGATAAATAAATATAAATACAATAATAATAATAGTAATAATAATAAGAGCTGCACAATTTGGAGAAAATTAAATTGCAATCAGATTGATTGATATTGCAATTGTAATATTATTATCGATAATAAAGGGAATGAGTATTTTTGGAACATTTAAGTTTACATTGTTAAAGTGATCATTATGTTATATTTTTAGGAGTGTCTGTACAAAACCATTTATTTAAAGTGGACCTATCATGCTATATTTGAACAATATATTGTAGGGCCATACCTATATAAAGTATATAAATATAGTTTTTTTTTCAAAATACCAAAAAGATCCTGCATTTTAGCCATGCCTCATTTCGCTCTATTTGCTCTTACCAGCGCTGTTTTTGCAGGGGGCTGATTCTGTGAGATGCAGCTGACCACGCCCCCCTGCAGGAGAGGGGAGCGTGCTTTGAGATTAGCTGCTGGGCTGCAGCGGGGAGAAGAGAGGGAGAAAAAGAGATCTCCGTCCTCCGTGTTTTATTCTTATAGAAGTAAGAAGAGAAGTAACGGGGCAGAAACCCTCCTTTTTACGCAGCGGTCCAGACATAGACATCAAACGGCGACACATATTCAGTTGCCAGTTACTTTGGCATTAGGGCAGGGATATCTAGATACTTTCCAAGGTTTGACATAATGAATTGTGCTACTTTTAAAGCAAGCAACAATGTTTTCAAATCT